>NW_007246677.1:49817-66646 GCF_000164805.1 Carlito syrichta | reverse complement strand
AACAAAAAAAAAAAAAAAAAAAAAAAAAAAAAGAAGTAATGTGAGAGAGATGCATCAGGCTCAGGGTCTGGGCAGGAAAAAGTCAGAGGCTGACTGGCAAGCATCAGCAGGTGTGCTATGCACAGTGACAATGACCCTTCAACACTCAGGTGGCTCAATGGAGAACTCCACGTCATGGATTGTGAGTGTCCCCTTCATGACTTTATGATGACATTTGCCAAGTGTAATCTAATAAAACTATACTATCAAAGATAAAGAGATCTTTCAAATTATTTAAACAGAGAGAATAATGATGTATTTAATTAAGAAAAAAAGGCAGATTATCAACAGATTTCTCAATGGTAGAGTAGGGTGGGAGGGTCAATGCAACTCTCAGATTTCTCAATCACAATCATGACTTACTAAAATAAGTTAATATGATAGAATAATATAGAGCCTTTATAGACATGTGTGTCAGGGGTCACCAAGAGCACCCTCAGATTTGATTTGCTATAAGAACTTTCATGACTCAAAGGTTGCGATGCTCATGGTTGCATTTCATTACACCAAAAAGCAGAGTGAAATCAGTCAAGAGAAAGAGTGCATGGTCAAAGTCCACAGGAAACATGTCACAAGATTCTGGGTGTCCTCTCTCTGCACACACAGGTCACATATGTAATGTTTCCAGACATGATAAGAGACATGTGTGTGAATTGTTGCCGGTGGGGATGCTCACAGAAGCATGTGTCCAGGGTTTTATTGGGGGTCAGATACGGAAACTCCAGAACCATAGAGAGATAGCAGGTATTCACCATAAATCATCTTGTGAGCATAAACTTGCTGAAGAAATCAGTAGGGAATGGCTGATGCCTCAGGCTTGCTGAAACAGCATCAAACAGAATATTCCAAAAGCTGACTTCCTGGGAGCTGTCCAAGAGTCAGCGCTGAACCCTTTCTCACACAGCAGGCACAGTAGATTAGGGTAGAGACACAGCATTGAGGGGAAGATTAGTTCCAGTTCTTGGAAATAATATATCCCAAGCATGATATCATAGGAATTGGAAAGCAATGAGACCTAGTTGGAAAATCAAGATGATTGGTGTCAAGAAATATACATCCAAAACAAGAAGTGTAATGATTTAGGAGAGTTGAGAGGAAAAGGAGAAGGAAACTGCCCTCATGTTTGTGTAACAACTCAAGGAAACAATAAAGACTAAAATGCAATGAAGAATGAAAAACCACAGGAATATGCAAGCCTTCATGGAAGGTGGGGAGGAACAGAGGGACCAGAACGACCCAGTTGTGACACAAAAAGAGAAACTGAGCCTTAAGTCTATTTTACAATAGAACTAAGACAAAACAACTGAGAGATTTATGATTAGAGTGAAGAGGATAATTGTTGTCTACTTTAACAAAGTTGATAACACAGTAGTACATTGAGGATTGCCAATGAGAAGACCATTTAACCTCTTGTTGTGTAGCAGTTGGTCAGGCACCTGCACTCCCCTTCACAATTTTGTAATAAGCTCATCTTTGTAACAAGTTTTTTTTGTTGTTGTTGTTGTTTTGAGTTGGAGTCTCACTCTGTCGCCCAGACTGGAGTGCAGTGGCCGCTCCTGGCCACCGCAGCCTCGACCTGCTGGGCACAAGCGATTCTTCCGCCTCAACCTTCCAAGGAGCTGGAACTACAGGCACGCACTACCACGCCCGGCTAATTTTTTGATTTATTGTAGAGATGAGGTCTCGCCTGCCCAGGCGGGTCTCAAACCCGCGGGCTCAGGCAATCCACTCACCTCAGCCTCCCAAGGCACAGAATTACAGGCTGAGCCACTGAGCCCAGCTTGTAACAAGTTTTTAAAAATATTTTAGCAATACGCAACTTATAATAATGATATATGTGTCTTAATTTAAGTATTTTCTTCATCTCTTTCTATTTTTATTTATCTTGCCATAAGGTCAATCAAGTTAAATTTGATCCTAGAAACAAGTTTGTAGTATAATCCCATTTTTCAAAAACATTTTGTCTATCTACTGCTCTATTTTTTTTTTTTGAGTTGGAGTTTCACTCCATTGCCCAGACTGGAGTGCATAGCCATGTGCATCTGCCAACATGCTTAGAGAAATTTGAAAGTACTTTTCAAAATTGTGGAAACTTCAGGGAAAGTTTTGCTCTTATCTTTTATTTCCCTACACTGCTCGCATGTTTTTATAATGCTGATGTTGATCTTTTTCATAAAAATACAGCAACAGATATTCATTCATTTCTACATTAGAAGGAATGCTCAAAGGATGAGTGTGGGAGGCAATATATTCAAAACTTTTGACTTCCAAATGCATCTGATAAACCAGTCCAACCTTTCATGTTATGAGCTTTTCTCTGGCACCAACTAGATTAAATAAGTAATCAGTCAATACCACTTTGAGGAATGGTACTATTTGTCAGCAGGGTTTGTAGGGAGTCACAAAATGCTAGTTTAGCATAACCTTTTGCATATCAGGCTCCATTTTGCTTTTATGATGATAAGTGGGTCCTAAAGTAATTTTATGCATGATAGGCACTAATTTAATTTCTTAGGTGACTTGGAGTGTCCAGTGAAATTCTTAAGAACATAAGAGTGCAACATAGTTTCCTATTCTCCCGCTGGAATGAAAAAGAAAAAAAAAAAGTAACTGAGCAATTTAAATGCAATTTTGTTTTTTAATCACATTAGTATTGGAGATATAATGAAAAATAAAGCATTCCAACTGTAATAACTTTATCAGCTCAAGCGTTTACCTAATACAGTTTTCCCTAATCAGCAAGCTATGTAATGAAAACTAGACACCTGTGTTTGTAATCAGATTTCTTCACCATAACACTTAGTAGAGAAGATGTTATGGAAACACATTGTATACATTTTTATTTACTGTTTTAAGTCCCTTTTCTGAAAACATGAAATGTTAATCTACATTTTTACTGTGTACAATTAATTAAAATCATTCACTTAAACCTTTCAAGCCTTGGGTACGCATTTTCCTAAAGGCACCATCATTTTTGTTTCACTTAAATCAATTTATCATATAAAATACCAAGCAGCTTGGCTGCAACTAAATATAACTCATCCTAAATATAACTTAACTTTCTGCTCATGTGACTTTAATACTCTAATTAAAAATAAAAAAAGGCCTGGAAAATCGTCTCTCGTAGGGTTTACCTCTGCTTCCCTCACTGTCTACCTGCCTCATTGACTTCCTGCTTCCACACTCAGCACACCTATGGTTGTCTGAAAAGTGGGAGTAGTTATCTACCCTCTTATCTGACCTTCAGAAAAGAACGCAAAAGTTTGCCCTCACAAAAATCCAGTAGTGATGGTTCTGAGGAACAGTTTTATTGGGAAATAAGCTACTTTCATGTTAGGATACAGAACTTGGCCACTAGCCTTGTAGTTTATACACCCAGGAACTGGGTCGTTGCCTCATACAATAGTGTAAGGAGTCCATTATCACTTAATTAGAAAAATAAGACGTGTATTGCTCCTTTTTACTGCAGTTTTATTCACTGGTACCTAGGCATTCCTCATCTTCTAAAAAAATCAGTTCAGGCTTTATCCGGATGCATGTAACATAGCTAAAATGTTTGATTATTTTATGTGTTAGCATGAAATCAGGTTTTAAATAAATATGATGAGAAGTGACTAAGCAAATTAATTCAGATACATAGCACTGGTTACATCCGAAGTCTTAGATTAAATACAAAGAAATATACGCAATTCTTATTAACATCAGTAACATAATATCTCTGAGTTTCCTCACAATTGGAGGATGAGCTCAATGAACTGATTCCTTCTTACTGAGCAACAAGGACCCAGGGCCAGCTAGCAAATACTCAAGCATCTCAAACAACCTTCAGCCGGGGTGCTTATGCAGAAGGCATAGGAAGGCTCCCTTGTACTCCTCACACTGCACTAGACTCAAGGCTAGTCAGTCTTGCCAGGCAGACTTCAGCACCTCGGCAGTGGGATTTTGATGTACATTCCTGATGACTCCCCATCTCCTGCTCTGGTAACACCAGAAGCCTGTCTTTCAAATCTTGTAGTTAGAGCTTGATCAAATAGCATACCAGTACCTAATCCATCACCCCCACAACCTATGAAGACTGATTCCCTAAGGACTGGGCAGTAAGTTAAATTGCTCAGGAGGCTGGTGCGTTTGTAGGAGAGCCACTTTCATAGATCTCTTATATTTTGAAATATTTCAGGACTAAAAAAATTGCTACTATTATAATAAACACCAACAAGCCTATTCTCCATTCTCTGGCAAATATGTTAAGGCAGGGTAGCTAGCACAGGTTAGACATAGATAGATAAGTTTCCCATAGGCAGGATTTAGGAAGCGTTCAGACATTTTAAAAATTACATTTTACTGCAGGCCAAGCTACAGCCTACCCTATTCCCTAGGCAAATCAAAAGAAAACTGCATCAAATGCAAGAATAGGGAAGCCCAACCTTTCAATTCATGGTTTAGCATAATAAGCATTAAGACCACACCTTTAACTGACCTAAGCAACAGAAATGATAATAAGACCACCTTGTAGCTCAGCAACTTTTGAGCTGGAAATATCTGGCAGGTTTCCTGCAAAAGACCACCTCTCTCCTTGTCTCCTCTCACCAGGAGCCCAATGATGTCAATCTCCAGAGTGACAGTTATGTAAGCTCCACTCTCTTTAGCTTATTAATCATTGTGAAGGTATATCAGGTCTATTGTAAAGAGCAAAATTGTGGTTTATTTTACCCATGCCAACTCTGGTATATCTCTGTTTCTTTTCTCCCTTCTTTCTCTAATAAATTTTGTTTGGCAACTTTGCTGGCCATTCTAAAATGTATTTTAGAAATGAGTCAAAGAATCCACAGGTTTTGCACTGCACTGCACCCAGCATCATCATTATTTTAACACATATACTTTAGATTTAAAAATAAACATAAAATATATGTCTGTATTTCTTTTCTATATTCTCTTCTGTTTTCTTCCTATCTTAAACTCTGGTAATTATTCCTATGAATATTTTAAATGATTTACTTATTAAGCACAGAGCTATCAGAGAAAACTTTCTCTCTGGTAAAGCAAGTTCCTCTACCAAGTTATTTTCAGAAATGTGTCGGTAATATGTGTCTTTTGTTTCTTCCCATATGTTTAGAAATGAACTCAGAGCTACACAATCTCTCATTAGTTTCTGACTTTAATTTAATCCATTAATCAATTTCAGAATTATTGTCACCTTATGGAATTGAATTTCTTATCCATTTGTACAATACATATCTTTATTAGGTCTATACTGATGTCTTTCAATGATGTTTTATAATTTTATAAAAATTTTGGTCATTCCCCTGTTATATTTGTTTATAATTATCAGATATTTTTCATTGAAAATTCTATCATTTTTAATATTTACACTACCAACATGATTATAATTCAAATTGTTTTGTTATTTGGTAATACCCACTTATTTCTTACTAAAATTACATCAATCAAATATGCTGAACAACTTATTTTGTCTGATTTTTCCTATTGAGTTTATTACTTACTTTATGTGCATAACCATTCATTCCTCAAAAACATGTTATTTTGTACTTTCTTTTTTCATCTTTACATATAAATCCTATGTTACAAATGTATATATCTACCTATTCATACATGATATTTTTAATACATTTTTTTAAATTTTACTGTTTTTTTCCCATTTGTATCACCCATTTATTTTCTTCATTGAAAATTAGTGGCATAAAATGACTTATACTAACTCTGGTACCCAGTTTCTGTAGCGCAGGAATCCAAGAATGACTTAGTTGGACAGTTATGGTTTAAGAATTCTCATGAGGTTCTAACTAACATGTCACCTAACGCTGAAGCCATATGAAGTCTTGACTAAAATGCTTTAAATATTATTTTTTTGAGTTAGAGTCTCACTCTTGTCACCTAGGCTGGAGTGCAGTGGCATGTTCACCGTCATCACAGCTTCAAACTGCTGGCAATCCCTCTGGCTCAGCCTTCCAAATAGCTGGAACTACAGACACATGCCACCATGCCCAGCTAGTTTTTGTGATTTATTATAGAGACAAGTTCTCATCAAGTTGCCCAGGTTGGTCTCGACTCCCCGGGCTCAGGCAATTCTCTTGCCTCGGCCTCCCAAAGTGCTGGAATTATAGACTGAGCCACCTCACCCAGCCAACTTTATATATATATATATATATATATATATATATATATATTTTTTTTTTTTTTTTTTTTTGAGTTGGGGTCTCACTCTGTCGCCCAGACTGGAGTGCAGTGGCCGCTCCCGGCCACCACAGCCTCGACCTGCTGGGCTCTGGTGATCTTTCCACCTCAGCCTTCCAAGTAGCCAGAATTACAGGCATGCACTACCACGCCTGGCTGATTTTTTGATTTATTGTAGAGATGAGGTCTTGCTGCCCAGCAGGTCTCAAAGGCATGGGATTACAGGCTGAGCCACCGAGCCCAGCTTTTAAATATTTTTAGCAAGCAAAAAGAGTGTACATGGTAAATATACTTTACAAATCATCTTTGGTTCTAATTTCCATAATTTTTATTTGTTTTTATTATATTTATTCCTGCTTTGTTTTAATAATTCTGTTTCTCCCGCTTTCTCTGAGCTCATTGTTTCTTTTCACTCAAGTTTTTAAAATGAGATTTGTCTTTTTCTTTATCTCTTTGGAAAAATTAGGTGTGAGTTTGTAATACCTCACCCCCAGGAAAAAGGCTATATTTATGTAGAGATACTTAGGGATCTATAGAATCAAGTTATTCCATAGAGCAAATAAAGATCTCAGGGCCTGGAGACAGAAATATTCTATTTTGGTACATGGAAGAGAATTTTTATGAGGATACAGGGCCTGTACCTTCCCCAACCCATGCACAAGGGAAGACTAGTGCTTGGATACCTAATGACAGAGAGATCTGATGCTGTAAAAATCTGCTTGATGAACCCTATCAACCTTGACCTTGACATCCACCCACATAATTCCCCATGCCGGCACTCAACAAGCCAAGAATAGAGCATCCATCTTCAGTGCACTCATAGAGAGATTCTGATGGATTTAAGAGGAGATGCACTTCTTTGTCTCCTGGAAGGTTGTAGCCAACATCACCAATCTGTCCTGCCACTCTGCAAATGGGGGGGCCCACTAAGTGTAACAGAGATTGTATTTTTGGCCTCATATCTGTGCAAGGTTTCAGAGGTGAAATTATTTAATCAGAAAAACAAATGTACCTCACACATTATACAGGCAGGAGTTATAAAGTGACCTCAAAAGACACTTTTATACTTTCCCCAGTACCTCTTCAGACCCCACTTGTCCTTTGCCCCTAGAAAAAGTTATCAGGAAGTTACCATAATCTCTCAAGCATAAAAAGATTCTAGGAAATATCAAATCAAGAAAGACATTCATTTTCACAATTAAAATATTCCCTCTCACGGGACCCTTAAAACCTGACTTTACGGGCAGTGTGCTTCTACCTCAGGTCCCCAGTATCGTCTGCCCCAGATTCCTCTGTCATTAACCTTGCCTTGACTGGAAGTGACGGTGATTTCTCCACCCATCTTCCACCTAACAGTGACTTTCTGCTGGCTATTTTGTTGTTGTTGTTGTTTACTTGAAAGCCACATTGGGGATATTCCCCTCCCCTTCCTGAGATGCAGGTGGCACCAGCTTAAAAGTTTTCCCTTGTTGGCCAGGATCGTTGGTGTCCCATCTCCCTGATAAGATCATGCCACCTGGATTTCAATGGGAATCCAAGCAATGACACATCAAGATTCTGCACTCAGAAGCCAGCCAGCCAGTCTCCCACCAGTGAGTTTTGTCAGATTTGGAACCAGTGCTGAACTTCTATCTCCACAGTTTCATGAGGAAAAGTGTTCCCCATGAGACCAACCTTACTTGAATCAAGACAAAGCGTTAGCACCTTGTTTCGGGGACCTTCCCTACTCCACTGTGCATAGTTTGTCCTCAATGTATAACTATGGAGCAGCTAAATGGACAGAATATCAGCCTTTGTATGTAATGAGGCTATATATGTGGGAATATTGTAAAATATACTAAATAATAATAATAAAATCAAGTATAGTAATTTATAGCAATATATAGTGCTTCCAAATTTAATTTTTATGTCTCTGGACGCAGATATCTGCTCCAGTTTTTAATTTATTTACATTTCAATAGATAGGAGTAGGAGGCTTGATTTTTTTAAAATGCAAGAAAATATCTTTTTTTTAAGCAACACACTTTTGAAATATTGTGAATTATATATTCCAATTGTTTTTGCTCTAGTCCTTACTACAAAGGAATCCCAACAAAAATATATGAGTAATGAGGTTGTATGTAAATTAAGTAATTTGGGATCATAAACATCTTGGGGAAAGACAAGTTAAGATAGAAATCTGAGACACTGGGGTTCCAAAGAGAAGATCAGAGAATGGAGACAAGGAGAAAACAAGATATTTTTAATGCTTCAGTGGTCCAAGAACAACACCCCCACTGGTCAGGGATGCTTACTGACATGTTTGACCTCCAAACCATGCCTGAAGGTGTTGACATCCAAAGCCCCAAACTCCATCTCTTTCCTTAAAGGTACATCAATTGCACCTATCCTGATGACCCAAGAAGTTTAAGATTTCAAATCATTCAAGCCCCTAAAAACTACAAGAATTATTTTCTAATTTTTTTTTATTATATTGGTTACTGTGCAATAGTTAGTAAAAAAAAAAAAATCAACCCCAGGTTTTATCTGCTTGTTTTCTGTCTATGTACGTCACAACTGATAAAGATAAAATTAAAAAAAAACTTTGTGAAGTGTTTTTTTTCAGTGTTTTAATTTATAAACATACATTCAAAGAATGACTATATGGTAGATTGAGTTATTGTTGTCTGGCTCAAATATTTATTACTAAAAAAACAAAACTTTGTGTTTAACAATTTTGTTTCAGAAAAAATTGCAACAGAATAAAGGGGTCCATAAATATTTAGCAACTGAAAGAAGTATAGAGCCACTAGTGCAGTAATTTTTTTGCTTATAGAAATAGATTCAACTGAGAACATTATTGTTCCTAAATGTCAAAGATATATTTCCACAGAGTGTTAAATACCTCGATCAGTTATAACATAATAAATTTTTCAACTGAAGCATTAAAAGTAAGTTTTCCTCTGGCTAGAAATATTGGTTAAATCTCCTCATCTGGTTTGTTTTTTCATATATCATTCCTTCCAGACAACTATCAGTATAAATGGTAAACTCAGTCAATGGCTGTTTAAAAGAAAGTTTCATTTTAGGTTATGCCATGGCTTATGAAGCCTTTTATACTCTTGGTTTGGTATTTTTGGATTACTGCATTTATGAAAATTCCATTTGTTAAATTTATCACAAACAGATGAGGCACAAATAATTTAGCAATTCAAGCAGAGTATATGTTAAGCAGCAAGATGTTAGGCAAGGGAAAAGTCTTCAATAATGAATGAATTTTCCCTCTTTATGTTACGGCCCTGGTTTGTACATAAGCGCATTATGTCTTTGCACTTGGTGCACCGGCCAAATGAAGAATGGAGAAAAAATAGTTGTGAAATATAGAATTACTTTCCTCCAAAGTTATGCTAATCTTCTAACTCAGCTAACAGTATTCCTTTATTCCTAAGTGTACTTGGGAGATTTTATAATGAAATGATAAGATAATTTGGGCAATAATTGATTAGTTTCATTTTTTTTTATTTTGAGTTGGAGTCTCACTCTGTCGCCCAGACTGGAGTGCAGTGGCCTCTCCCGGCCACCGCAGCCTCGACTTGCTGGGCTCCAGTGATCCTTCCGCCTCAGCCTTCCGAGTAGCCGGAATTACAGGAGTGCGCTACCATGCCCGGCTGATTTTTTGATTTATTGTAGAGATGAAGTCTCGCTGCCCAGGCGGGTCTCGAACCCGCGGACTCAGGCAATCCACTCACCTCAGCCTCCCAAAGGCGCGGGATTACAGGCTGAGCCACTGAGCCCAGCTGATTAGTTTCATTTAAATATATGCTTACAGAATACTAGCACTTATTTGAAAGCAATATTATGTCTAAATAAAAACATTTCTCCACATTAATCTCAACTGAATTCACATTATAGTGTTAACTTCTCTGACAGGGGCAAGTGAGGACATTAAATAAATGAAAAAAAAAAACCTGGAGTTTTCTGGATAACTGAGGCCCATCATATTTAAATGAAATTAATCTTTTTTTCTCTAAGTGATAATTCATGCCTCTGTGTTTCTTCAACTTAGATATTATAAAGAGTCAGATTCTTTTTACCTCTAGATACTCATTAATGGCTGCTTGCAAAACTAGTATTCTAATAATAATGTAAAGATAAGAGTAATGAAAGAAAGTCACTCAGGTAGGTGAATTGCAGCATGGAAGAGAGCATTTCATCCTGCAGCATGGAATTGCAATCAAATTGCATCATGGAAGAGCATTGTTTTATTGCCTTCAGACGTGCTTAAACATTATTGGCTTATATTAGTGATCCTGTCTGTTCTCAAAGCATCTGAGTTGAAAGTGGCTCAATTTCTCATGGCTATCAATCCCAACTGATAAAATGAACAAAGAATATTGGGGAGAGGAGGGAAGAAGAAAGGAAGACACCAAACATTCTTTATCAACAGTCCAGAGGCCTGAGAATCATAGTGCTGGGAGGATACAAACTTCCCTGCAGTGTACATCTGAAGAAAAACGCTTCCAAGGTCACAGGCGCTGCAGGGAACTCTTAAAGATGTTCACAAAACACTCTCTTGCTAAAGCATGGAGAGGATGCATGAATGTTATTGTGAATAGAGAACTGTAACTAACACAAATCTTATTGGATGTAGTTTCATCAATCCTCAGTCACAATTAAAGAAAAATTATTGCAGTGATAATATGATATGCCCGATATCTATACATCTGCCATATACTATATTTGATTACTTAAAGCATTCTGTGTAGCAGGTATCTTTATCTAGAACCAAGGAGAATAGGGTTTACAACGTTCATCTAGTGAGAGATCCAAATTCCATACATACAAGCCCCCAAACCCTATTAGTTTCACTTGAAAACTTTGAATCTTAGTATCTCTGCTGGCCTATGCTTCATTAAATATAATCAGGTATATAGTGGAGTCTATCAAATGAGGTCCAAGTACCTCGAATGACAATCAGAGACAAGGCCAAATTACTGCCAACTAACAGCAAGGCTTAGCTATACAAAATAGTTGTAATTCTAAATAAAATGAGTTCACATCCTTAGGTTACAAATGGAGTGCATTCTGTTTTGCATCTGTTTATTTGGCTTTTTGTTTGTTTGTTTGTTTTGAGTTGGATTTTCACTCTGTCACCCAGACTGGAGTGCAGTGGCCGCTCCCAGCCACCGCAGCCTCGACCTGCTGGGCTCCAGCGATCCTTCCGCCTCAGCCTTCCTAGTAACCGGAATTACAGGCATGCGCTACCATGCCCGGCTGCTTTTTTGATTTATTGTAGAAATGAGGTCTCACCTGCCTAGGCGGGTCTCGAACCCGCGGGCTCAGGCAATCCACTCACCTCAGCCTCCAAAAGGCGCGGGATCACAGGCTGAGCCACCGAGCCCGGCTGCATCTGCTTATTTGTATCTGTAACCTATTACTTTGTTTGATTTCGAGGTCAACAAAATATCTCAATTACAATTCAAGAAAATGTATTATTCTATGGTAATATATTCAACTAGAGAAAAATCAATTTCTGTATATGCAAAACCCAAGCTGGTCTTCCTCATAGAGATGTAAGAATTATAACATCTGTGGTATAGACAATTTTTCCAAATAACATTATTAGGTATGCTACAATTGAAGTTGTCAGCATTTTTCTGCCATTGAAGCATACTATAATTAACTACATAACTCTTTTTGGCATCACCTAAATTACTGTTAAATGTTCTTTCTACACTATCTCTCTGGAAAACATTGTGACTTGAATCAGCATGAATAAATGTGTTACTACTCAGACAAATGCAACCTGCAAATGAAAGTATGAAATCACTGTGATACAAAATAAAGCCCCAGGAATCATCAAACATCCCACACGACCTAGGAATAGCTATTAACTTCTCACAATTTCCAACAAAATGAAAACCAGAAACAATGATTAGTTTCTGAGTACTACCTTTTTGGCTGAAATATATAGCTTGATATAATTTACCATAAGCTATGAAATAAATGTGTCTTTTATGTACAATTATTTTAGAGACAGACTCTCTGCTTTCTGCTTTTACCAGAAATCAAATATACAAATTTCACTCAGTTCAGCATACTATATAATGTAGTCTTTGTTGAGTTTCTGCAAATGTACAAACCATTTCTTATCAGGTATGTGCCCTTGCTGCTTGTGTGGTAACACCCTACAACGCTCTCAGATGGAAGGTGCTCAAGTAGGCAGATGACTTCCCTGCATGCTACCTCTGGCTGGCTTGAGTAGGAGATAGACTGGATTTCTCCCCCCACATAGAAAAGTAAAACAGGCTGTGGTGGGAAAATGCAGAAGAAAGGGCAGAGGAAATGTCCAGAGTCAAATTACATCATAAAAAGTTGTTTATTGGTAACGGCTTGCCTCCTAAGTAGAACCTCTACCCACTCATGTCTTAGACATCCCACACCACAGCAGTTGTTATTGTCCTATGGAACATCAGCACAATGTGAAATGATGCATTATTGAGCTTGGAAAAATCTCACTGATATACTAAAAAACATAAATGGAAATTAAAAAGATTGAGAAGACTTGCAAAAGTATTTATGAAGTTTTTCTGTACATTTTTATCTCAAAACAACTTGACATCTTTCTCTTCATGGTTTATTGCTATCTTTTGACTTTTTTGAAACATTTTTGATTGGAAATAATCATAGCATCTCAGGAAGCTGCAAAGAAATGTACAGGGTGGTCGTGTGCATGCTTCATCCCATCTCCTTTAACATCTTCCATAACTGTAGAACAAGATCAAAATCAGGAAATGGACACTGAAGTACAAACAAAGTGAGAAAGGACACTGTTTCCTTGTTCTTAATTATGCAGGGCAATTATTCAGGCTTTCATAATTTAATGTGATGTTTGTCGTAGGTTCCTCTTTATTTTTATTGTTCTGAGAGTTTTTATTAATAGTAGGTGTTCATTTTGACTTTTTCACAAAATCTGCTTTAACTGATATGATCACAGGACTTTTTCTCTAGACAGTTGATTTGGTGAATTACCTAGATTGCTTTTCATACATTGAGGCAGCCTGAATTACCGGAAAATTGCACATCATTGTTGTTGGTTATTCTTCTTATTTATTGTCAAATTCATTTTGGCAAAACTCTGTTGAGGATTTTCCCATCTAACTTCATGAGAATTATTGGTCTGTGGCTTGTTGTTGTTGTTGTTGTTGTTGCTTTTGTAATATTTTAGACTTGGTCCAAGGGTAATAACTGGCCTCATAAGATGAATTGGAAATTATTCTTCATTCTACCATTTCTAGAAGAAAGAAAATTACTATTAATTCTTGTTGTTAATATTCTCCAGGGAAATATTCTGAGCCTGGGTATTTCTTTATCAAGAGATCTTAAGTTACAAATATAAATTTTTAAATAGCTATGGGGCTATTCATGCTATCTATTTCATCTTGGCTGAGTTTTACTTGTAGTTTGTGAGGTATTTAAACATTTCTTCTGAGTTGTCAAATTTATCAGTATAAAATATTTTCTTATAATATTTTTAATGGTTTCAAAATTTATGATGATATCCAATGTTTGCTCCTGATATTGGTGATTTGTTTCTTCTCTTTTTATCTTGTCAGTTTTGCTAGGGGATAAGAAAATTTTTTGAAGAACTAATATTATGTTTTATTAATTCAATTCATTGTATTCCTATTTTCAGTTTTATTGATTTCTTTTTTTTTTTTTTGTCTTGTTAACAGATCTTTTTTATCAATATTTTTTATTACGATATTGTGGGGTGCAGTTAAGGGTCAGGTATACAAATATGTTTCATTCTGGCACCCTGTTGATAAGAGGTGTTCCCCCGTCCCCAGACAGATATTTGCTACCGTTAATCCCATCTCCCTTTCCCCCCATAGTTTTCCACCACTGTAAGTCATTTTCTTATAGTATTATGTTGGATATTCAACGTCCACTATATGAGTGAGAACATGTGATACTCAGATCTTTGTTTCTGTGAGAGATCACTCAGTATTATAGACTATAGTTCCATCCAGGTTGCTGCAAAATTCATGATTTTGTTCTTTTTTATGGATGCGAGTATTCCATCGTGTATATGTACCACATTTTTTTAATCCAGTCCTCTTCTGATGGACAGTATGGTTGCTTCCAGGTTCTTGCTATTGTGAACAATGCCGCGATAAACATACGTGTGCAGGCATCTTTTCTATAGAGTGATTTGAGTTCTTCAGGGTATATTCCCAGTAGGGGAATTGCGGGGTCATATGGGAGGTCAATTTTTAGAGCTTTTGGGAATCACCATACTGTTTTCCACAGAGGTTGCACTAGTTTACACTCCCACCAACAGCGTAGAAGTGTTCCCTTTCACAACACCTTCTCCAGCAGCTGTTATTTTTTGAGTTGTTGATAATTGCCATTCTGACTGGGGTTAGGTGGTATCTCAGTGTGGTTTTCATCTCCCTGATGATTAGTGAGGTTGAACATTTTTTCATGTGTCTGTTGGCTGCTCAGATATCTTCCTTTGAGAAGTGTCTGCTCATATCTTTAGCCCATTTTATAATGGGGTTGTTTGTTTTTTTTCTTTTCAGCACGTTTGAGTTCCTTATATTTTCAAGATGTTAAACTTTTGTCAGACCTGGAGTTGGCAAATACTTTTTCCCAGTCTGTAGACTGTCTCCCTGCTCTCTTGATGGTTTCTTTGGCTTTGCAGAAGCTTGTCAGTTTAATGAGGTCCCACTTGTCTATCTTATCTCTTATGGCCTGTGGGTTTCAGATTTTGTTCAGGAATTGAATGCCAGTTCCAACTTCCATGAGGGTATGTCCTTCATTTTCTAAGGTTTTTATGGTTTGAGGTTTGACATTTAGGTCTCTGATCCATTTAGAGTTAATTTTTGTGTATGGGGACAGATAGGGGTCTTGTTTGAATCTTCTGCATGTGGTCAGGCAGTTTTCCCAGGACCATTTACTGAATATGTTCTCCTCTCCCCAGTGGTAGGTGGTGGAGGCGTTGTCAAAGATGAGTTGGTTGAGAAATTGAGGTTTTGCTTCTGGAATCTCAATTCTATTCCATTGGCCTATATGCCTTTTCCTATACCAATACCAAGCTGTTTTGATTATTGTAGCTTTATAGTAAAGTTTGAAGTCTGGTAATGTGATACCACCTGTTTTGTTTATTTTACTGAGGATTGTTCTGGCTATTCTTGGTCGTTTGTGTTTCCATATGAATTCCTGTGTTGTTTTTTCTAGGTCTAAGAAGAATGTTGCTGGTAATTTGATGGGTATTGCATTAAATCTGCAGATTGCCTTAGGTAGGATAGACATCTTCACAATGTTGATTCTTCCAATCCATGAGCACGGGATATTTTTCCACTTGTTTGTATCATCTTTGATTTCTTTGAGCAGTGTTTTGCAGTTCTCATTGTAAAGATTTTTCACGTTTCTGATTAGGAAGATACCAAGGTATTTCTTTTTTTGTGGCTATTGTGAATGGAATTGTGCTTTTTATTTGGGTTTCTGTTTGTTTATTATTGGTGTAAAGAAATGCGATTGTCTTTTGCACAATTATTTTATATCCTGAGACTTTGCCAAAGGCTTTTATCAGTGTAAGGAGGTTTTTGATAGATTCTCTTGGGTTTTCAAGGTACACTATCATGTTATCTGCAAAGAGAGATAGCTTAACTTTCTCTTTTCCTATTGGATACCCCTGATTGCCTTCTCTTCTCTGATTGCTGTAGCCAGGACTTCCAATACAATATTGAACAGGAGGGGTGAGAGTGGGCATCCTTGTCTTGTTCCAGTCTTCAGGGGAAATGGCTCCAATTTTTGTCCATTTAGGAGTATGCTGGCTGTGGGTTTCTCATAGATAGCTTTTACTATTTTGAGGTATATTCCACGTATTCCTAGATGTTCAAGGGTTTTTATCAAGAAGGGGTGCTGGATTTCATCAAAAGCTTTTTTCTGCATCTAATAATATAATCATGTGGTTTTGTTTTGACATATGTTGATATATTTAATTACATTTATGATTTTACGATTGTTGAACCAGCCTTGCATCCCAGGGATGAAGTTTACTTGGTCATGTTTTTGAGATGTGTTGTTGAATCCGGTTTGCTAGGATCTTGTTGAGAATTTTAGCATCTGTGTTCATCAAAGATATTGGCCTGTAGTTCTCTCTCTTTGTTGGGTCTTTACCTGCCTTGGTTATCAATGTGATGTTAGCTTCAAAAATGATTTGGGGAGAGTTCCATCTTTCTCAATCGCCTGGAATACCTTCAGTAGGATTGGTATCAGATCCTTCTTAAATGTCTTTTAGAATTCTGCTAGAAAGCCATCTGGTCCAGGGCTTTTTTTTTGTAGGTAGTTTTCTTATTATGTAGTCAATTGCCTTGATTGTTATTGTTCTATTTTGTGTCTCAATTTCTTCTTGTTTCAACCTAGGCTGGTTGTGTGATGATAGAAAGTCCTACATTTCCTAAAGGTTTTCAAGCTTGTTTCCATACAAGTGTACATAGTAATCGCTAATGATCTTTTATATTTTTTAAGGGTCAGATGTGACTTCATCTTTTGTGTTTCTGATTGTGCTTATTTGGGTTTTTTCTCTTTTTCTTGGTCAGTCTAGCTAG
>NW_007246677.1:45703-49664 GCF_000164805.1 Carlito syrichta | reverse complement strand
CTGTTAATTTGTGTTCCTTCCATTTTCTTCATGTGCATTTGTAGGGATATAAATTCCCCTTTTACTACAACTTTCATGGCATCCAGAGATTTTGGTAAGGTGATTCTTCATTTTCATTTGTTTCCAGGTACCTTTTGATCTCTGTTTTGATTTCATCATTGACCAAGGAATTGTTTAACATCATGCTATTTAGTGTCCATGTCTTTGTGAGTTTGGGGGGGACCTTTTTGGTGTTAATGTTTATTTTTATTCCACTGTGGTCTGAGAAGGTGCATGGTAAAATTTCAGTCCTTTTAAATTTCCTTATGCTTGATTTATGGCCAAGTATGTGGTCAATCGTAGAATACATTCCATGCGGTGATGAGGAGAATTTGTATTCTGTGGTCTTTGGATGGAGTGTTCTGTAGGTATCAATTAAGTCCATTTGGTCAAGGGTCACATTGAGGTTCCGGATCTCGTGGTTGATTTTTTGTCCTGATGATCTGTCTATTGTTGTGAGTAGGGTATTAAAGTCCCCTGTTATGATGGTATTAGAGTCAATATCTTTCTTTAGTTTTCCTAGAAGCTGTTTTATGAAAGTTGGCACTCCTATGTTGGGTGCATATATGTTTAGGATAGATATTTCTCATTGATGGAATAAACCTTTTATCATTATGTAGTGGCCCTCTGTATCTTTTTTAATTTTTGATAGCTTAAATGGTATTTTGTCTGAAACTAGGATCATTATTCCTCCTTTCTTTTGTGTTCGATTCACCTGAAAGTTTGTTTCTGATCCTCTCACTTTGAGTCTGTGCATGTCCTTTCTAGTGAGATGGGTCTTTTGAAGGCAGTATATCGTTGTCTGGTGGTATTTTATCCATTTTGCCATTCTATGTCTTTTCAGTGGTGCATTTAGTCCATTCACATTCAGGCTAATTATTGAAATGTGAGAGTTGGTCCCTATCATAGAGTTCTTATAGAGTTGTTGTTGTTGTTGTTCCTCTTGGTTTGTTGTCTTTCTTTTGGTTTTAGGGTTGGTTCATGTGTATTTTATTCTTTTTCCTGTACTCCTGTGAAGAACGTTGTTCTTTTTTCCTTCTCTTCTGTGTTAGTACTTTCTTAAGTGTTTCATGTCAAGGTGAACTGGTGGCAGTGTAAGTTCTTAGGGATTGGATATCTGGGAAAGATTTTAATTCTCCCTCACTGATGAAGCTTGACTTGGCTGGGTAGGTTACTCTTGGTTGCAATTGTTTATCTTTTAGGACTTTGAAGATAGGGCTCCAAGCTCTCCTAGCCTGCCGGGTTTCTGTAGATAAATCTGCTGCTATTCGAATTGGTCTTCCATGGTAGGTGATGTGGCCTTTTTCTCTTGCTGCCTTTAGGATTTTTTCTTTTATACCTACTTTGTTTAGGCAAATTATTATGTGCCTAGGAGTTGGTCTCATTTTTTGTCTTGCAGGGGTTCTCTGAATCTCTTGTGTTTGAATTTTTGCATCACTGATTAGATAAGGGATGTTTTCTTGAATAATCTCATGGAAAGTTTGTTGCAGTGTGGTCTCTGTCTCTCTTTCTGTCTCACGAATGTCAATTACTCTTAGGATCGGTCTCTTGAAGTAATCACTCATCTCTTGAAGGTTTTGTTCTGTCTTTTTAAGCTTGTTTTCTGTGTTTTTACAGTTTGGGTTAGTTCTATATTTTGGTCCTCAAGCTCTGAGATCTTTCTTCTGCTTGGGTAATTCTGCTTTCCATGCTTATCAGTTTGTTATTTATTTTATTTACAGTATTTTTTATTACTGTTATCTCAGTTATCAGCCCCTTCTTAGTTTCTTCTTGTCTCTCCTCAATTCTTTTTAATCTCTCCATTAATGTCTTGATATCTAGGTTTGTAGTTTGAGATCAGTCATTCTGGGGGCTCTTCATTGTTTGCATTCCAAAGTCAGTTTTCTCAGTGTCTGCCCTTTCAGGGGTCTGGGAGAGACCCTTATCTTCTTTTGGTTTCTCTTCATTTCTGTAGATTTTTCTCTCTCTCCCCTTTTCCCTCCCCTTCTTTAATTCTGTTTTTCAGGAAAGGTGGGGTTGCTTTTGCTTTTCTTGTGCAATCTCCTGTTCTTCCTTATGAGGGTCCTCTGGATTTGTTCACTTTTGAGGTTGGAGTGTGGACTGTGGACTCTACTTTTTGCAGTTTTGAGGTTTAATTGAGGGGGAAGCTGTGATTTAGAATCTATCTGTTGTTTCCAGCATCCACCAACAGGTGTATGAGCACACTGGAACCTATTTCCCACTGCCTTACAATCTGTCTGTGCAGTGGTATGTAGGCTTGGTCTCTGGAACAAAAGGAAGTACAAAAAAGGAAAATAATGGAAGAAGGGGCATCAATAGGAAGTTAGAGAGAAGAGTGAGAGGGAAAACAGACATACATGCCAACTAACAGATGAAAAAGAGACACAAGGCTGGAGAGAAGTGAAAAAAACATGCAAGCAAAATTCCCTAAAGAATACTGGTAGCTACACAAAAACAGACCAATAAAATCATGCCTTTTGATGCAAACAAATGCTGTAAGTCAAAAAGCAAACGAAAGTGAGCAAAACAAACAGTCAAAATGATAAAATCAAAAGTCAAGTTAAGAAATCAGACTAGCTCTGGAATCTTTCCTGAGTGTCTAAAGTCTCTTCAGCTCTGATTTCCAGCCTTTCCCCTTTGCTTTTGTTGCAGGCAGCTAGATTTACTTGCAGCTTGGGTTTGTTCTTTTAGCCTGCTGCCTGGGAGGTCTGTGACGCTTAGTTGCCTTTGTCTGATTCAACTTGGGGATGGGTTTTGTCTCCTGATTACCAATGTTATCTTAGGAACTGAGGCAGAGGCTGCTCATAGGTGGGCAGGACAATACAAATCTCTGCCTGGAGAATGGCTGAGGTGACAGCTTCTCTTTCACAGATCCTTTCTCTCTCTTGTCTGGGTACCTGGGTGATCCACTGTGATGGGCTGTGGTGGTGTGGGAGGCACTGGGGATCAGCTGCACAGCTGGGTGCTAGATCCAGGGTGCCACCAGCAGGCTGGGGTGTAGGAGAGTGTCAGGAGTTCCCTTCTCTGGAGCTGAGACCCTCCAATTAGCACCACCTTAAGATATGCTGTTCCCTTACACAAGCTTGGGGTCGTGCGCTGGGTGCCTCAGCCAGGGTTCGCCCAGAGCTCCAGAGCTCCAAAGCTCCAAACAGCAGGTGGTGAGTGGCAAGAGTGGCCCTGGGCCCCTCACAGGGTACTTCAACCAGAAATGGACCTTTATCTCTGAGGAGCGGGTGCACAGAGCCTCCCTGGGTGACCAGCAGCCTGGTGCTGGATGAGACGATATAGCCAGGGAGGGAGCTGAGACCTGAGACTCCCATGTGGGCAGAAGTCATGTATAGTGGAGCAGCAGCAGCTGGGGGTGCAATATCTGGCCCTGTGTGGGACCGAGGGTCCCCAGGCCTCAGACCAGTGTGGATGGCTGTGGGCAGGGGGGTGGAGGAAGAAAATAAGAGTGTTTTTGGGAACTCATATTTGGAGAATCTCACAATTCCACCTATGCCATCACCATCTTACCGGAATGCCTACTTTTTTTTTTAACATATTTTTTATTTTAAGATTGTGGGGTACAGTTAAGTGTTAGGTATTCATATATGCATCATTCAGGCACCCTTGTTGATAAGGGGTTCCCCCTCATCCCCAGACAGATATTGGCTACCATTAATCCCACCACTCTTGCCCTCCATGTCCCCCCAATAGATTCCCACCACTGTCGATCCTTTTCTTATAGTATTATGATAGATGTTCAAGGTCCACTTATGAGTGAGAACATGTGATACTCAGATCTTGGTTGCTGTGAAAAATCACAGTATTATAGACTCTCGTTCCATCCAGGTTGCTGGGAAATTCATGATTTTGTTCTTTTTTATGGCTGCATAGTATTCCATTGTGTATATATACCACATTTTTTAATCCAGTCCTC
>NW_007246677.1:36521-45683 GCF_000164805.1 Carlito syrichta | reverse complement strand
ATATATACCACATTTTTTAATCCAGTCCTCTTTTGATGGACAACATGGTTGGTTCCATGTTCTTGCTATTGTGAACAATACTGTGATAAACATACATGTGCAGGTATCTTTTTTATAGAGTGATTTGAGTTCTTCAGGGTATATTCTCAGCAGGGAGATTGCAGGGTCATATGGGAGGTTGATATTTAGAGCTTTTAGGAATCGCCACACTGATTTCCACTGAAGTTGCACTGGTTTACACTCCCACCAACGGTGTATAACAGTTCCCTTTTCACCACATCCTCTCCAGCTTCTCTTATTTTTGAGTTATTAATAGTTGCCATTCTGATTGGAGTTAGGTGGTATCTCAGTGTAGTTTTAATTTGCATCTCCTTGATGATTAGTGAGGTTGAACATTTCATCATGTGTCTGTTGCTGGCTCATATATCTTCTTTTGTGAAGTGTCTACTCATATCTTTTGCCCACTTTGCAATGGGGTTGTTTTTTTCTTTTCAGCATGTGTGAGTTCCCGATAAATCCAAGACGTTAGGCCTTTGTCAGACATGGAGTTGGCAAATACTTTTTCCCACTCTGTGGGCTGTCTTCCTGCTCTCTTGATGGTTTCTTTGGCTTTGCAGAAGCTTGCCAGTTTAATGAGGTCCCACTTGTCTATCTTATCACTCATGGTCCATGCATTTTGTGTTTTCTTCAGGAATTTGATGCCAGTTCCAATTTTCTTAAGGGTGTATCCTGCATTTTCTTAGGTTCTTATGGTTTGAAGTTTTACATTTAGGTCTCTGATCCATTTAGAGTTAATTTTTGTGTATGGGGATAGATAGGGGTCTTGTGTGGGTCTTCTGCATGTGGTCAGCCAGTTTTCCCAGCACCATTTACTGAATAGGATCTCCTCTCCCCAGTGGAAGGTGGTGGAGGCTTTGTCGAAGATGAGTTGGTTGAGAAATTGAGGTTTTGCTTCTGAAATCTCAATTCTATTCTATTGGTCTATATGCCTGTTCCTGTTCCAATACCAAGCTGTTTTGATTATTGTGCTTTATAGTAAAGTTTGAAGTCTGGTAATGTGATACCACCTGCTTTTATTTATTATTATTATTTTTTTTTGCTGAGGATTGTTCTGGCTATTCTTGGTCGTTTGTGTTTCCATATAAATTCCTGTATTGTTTTTTCTAGCTCTGAGAAGAATGTTGCTGGTAATTTGATGGGTATTACATTAAATCTATAGATTGCCTTAGGTAAGATGGTCATCTTCACAATGTTGATTTTTCTAATCCATGAGCATGGGATATTTTTCCACTTGTTTGTGTCATCTTTGATTTCTCTGAGCAGTATTTTGTAGTTTTCATTGTAAAGGCCTTTCATGCCCCTGGTTAGGAAGATGCTAAGGTATTTCATTTTTTTTGGTGTGGCTATTGTGAATGGGATTGTGCTTTTTATTTGGGTTTCTGTTAGTTATTGGTGTAAAGAAATGTGATTGTCTTTTGCACACTTATTTTATACCCTGAGACTTTGCCAAAGTCCTTTATCAGTGCAAGGAGGCTTTTGACAGATTCTCTTGGGTTTTCAAGGTACACGATCATGTTGTTTGTAAAGAGAGTTAACTTGACTTCTTCTTTTCCTATTTGGATACCCCTGATTGTCTTCTTTTTTCTGATTGCTCTAGCCAGGACTTCCAATACTATATTGAACAGGAGGGGAGAGAGTGGGCATTCTTGTCTTGTTCCACTTTTCTGGGGAAATGGTTCCAATTTTTGTGTATTTAGGAGTATGCTAGCTGTGGGTTTCTCATAGATGGCTTTTACTATTTTGAGGTATGTTCCATGTATGCCTAGGTGTTCAATGGTTTTTATTAGGAAGGGGTGCTGGATTTTATCAAAAGATTTTTCTGCATCTAATGATATAATCATGTGGGTTTTGTTGTGATGTCTGTTAATGTATTTAATTACATTTATTGTCTTGCAAGTGTTGAACCAGTCTTGTGTCCCTGGGATGAAGCCTACTTGGTCATGATGAATGATATTTGAGATGTGCTGTTGAATCCGGTTTGCTAGGATCTTGTTGAGAATTTTAGCATCTATATTCATCAATGATATTGACCTGTAGTTCTCTTTCTTTGTTGGGTCTTTACCTGACTTGGGTATCAATGTGGTGTTAGGTTCATAAAATGATTTGGGGAGAGTTCCATCTTTCTCAATTGCCTGGAATACTTTCAGTATGTTTGGTATCAGCTCCTCCTTGAATGTCTTATAGAATCTGCTCAAAACCATCTGGTTCAGGGCTTTTTTTTTTTGTGGGTAGTTTTCTTATTACATAATCAATTTCCTTGATTGTTATTGATCTATTTAGGGTCTCGATTTCTTCTTGTTTCAACCTGGACAGGTTGTGCAATGTCAGGAAATCCTCCATTTCCTTTAGGTTTTCAAGTTTGTTTCCATACAGGTGTACATTGTAGTCTCTAACGATCTTTTGAATTTCTTCATGGTCAGATGTGACTTCATCTTTTGTGCTTCTGATTGTGTTTATTTGGACTTTTTCTCTCTTTTTCTTGGTCAGTCTAGCTAGGGGACCATCGATCTTGTTTTTCCTTTCAAAGAACCAGCTTTTTGTTACACTGATTTTTTGTATTATCTTTTTGTCTTCTATGTCCTGGATTTGGGCCTTTATTTTGGTGATCTGGATTCTTCTGCTGAAGTTAGGATTGTGGTGGTCTTGCTTTTCCAGTTTCCTTAGGTGTCTTGTTAGGTTGTTAATTTGTGATCCTTCCATTTTCTTCATGTGTGTCTATAGAGATATGAATTCTCCTCTTACTACAGCTTTCATGGCATCCCAGAGATTTTGGCAAGATGTTTCTTCATTTTCATTTCCTTCCAGGTATCTTTTAATCTCCGTTTTGATTTCATCATTGACCCAGGAGTTATCTAGCATCATGCTGTTTAGTGTCCATGCCTTTGTGGTTTTGGGGGGAACCTTGTTGGTGTTGATGTTTATTTTTATTCCATTGTAGTCTGAGAAGGTGCATGGCAAAATTTTGAACTTTTAAAATTTGCTTATGCTTTATTTATGGCAAGTATGTGGTCAATCATAGAGCACATTTCATGCAGAGATGAGTAGAATGTGTATTCTGTGGTCTTTGGATGGAGTGTTCTGTAGGTATCAATTACATCCATTTGGTCAAGAGTCACATTGAGGTTTTGGATCTCATTGCTGATTTTTTGTCCTGATGATCTGTCTAGGGTTGTAAGTGGGGTATTGAAGTCCCCAGCAATGATAGTGTTGGAGTTGATATCTTTTTTAGTTTATCTAGAAGCTGCTTTATGAAAGTTGGTGCTCAAGTGAAGTCTATCAACTATGGCTTCCAACTTTAAGAAGGGAAACATAGCATCAAGTGCCCAGTGAAAAAGGATGAATCCTCAGCCTGAGCTTACCGAAGAGCAGAAGCAGAAATTCAGGAAGGGTTTTATCTCTTTGATGCTTATGGAACTGGTACCACAGATGTTAAAGAACTGAAGGTGGCAATGAGGGCCCTGGGTTTTGAATCCAAGAAAGAAGAGATCAAGTAGATGATAAGTGAGATTGATAAGGAAGGACAGGAAAAATTAACTTTAGTGATTCTTTTACTGTGATGACTCAGAAAATGTTTGAGAAAGATACCAAAAAAGAAATCCTGGAAAGCTTTCAAGCTCTTTGATGATGATGAAACTGGGAAGATATCATTCAAAAATCTAAAGCGTGTAATCCAGAGCCCAGATCAGGGAAGAATAGAAGACTGAGCAAACATCAAAAGGGAAAGCCTCTCCCACTGACACTACTAAAGAGAAAAACAAGAGATCTTTCACAAATGAGGAAAAACAAAGGAAGACCTCAGGCAATTTCAAGTGTACCAAAGACAAAACTCCTGAAAAATCAGACCTTGGACCCCAAACAGTGGAAGGGTCCAAGACAGGCCCCAGAATGTGACAGGGATTAGGGAATGGATGAAAAGAGTGAAAATGACTCAAGAAAGACAAGATGCAACACTAAAAGTACTTGTAACAGAGTGTGGTAATACAAATTTCATCCAGGAAATAAATAACAAGATGACAAGCATGGAAAGCAGAATCAATCTAGCTGAAGAAAGAATCTCAGAACTTGAAGACCAGGACATGGAATTAACCCAATCTGTAAAGAACACAGAAAAAAAAAAAACTCAGAAAGAAAGAACAAAGCCTACAAGAGATGTGCAATTATATCAAGAGGCCAAACCTATACCTGATTGGTATCTCAGAAGAAGAAAGGGAAATGGAGAAATTGAACAAGTATTCCAGGAGGTAAAATATTAAAACTTACCCCATCTCACCAGAGATGTGACCAGCCAAGCACAAGAGATGCAGAGAACTCCCACAAGACATCAAATGAGACCAACCCCAAGACACATAATTTGCCTACACAAAGTAAGCACAAAAGAAAAATTCCTAAAGGTAGTAAGAGAGAAAGGTCAGACTACCTACTGGGGAAAACCAACCAGAATAGCAGCTGACTTGTTGACAGAAACACTACAAGCAAGAAAGGACTGGAGTCCTATATTCAAAGTCCTCTAAGATAAACAACTTCAGCCAAGAATTTCCTATCCAGTCAAGCTGAGCTTCATCAGTGATGGAGAATTAAAATCCTTCCCAGACATCCAATCCCTAAGAGATTATGCAGCTTCCAGAGCAGCTCTATAGGAGACACTTAAAAAGGTATTAAGCACAGAAGAAAGAAAAAAAAGAATGATCACACACTTCCCAAGAAAACAGCAGAACACAGAATCAACAGAGAATACAGCACAACAAGAAACTTGAAAACACACACATACATTGACCCCAAAGCCAAAAGAAAACATGCAAAGAAAAAACTTTATAAGAACCTCATGACAGGAATAAACAATCAGATTTCAATCATCAGACTGAATGTGAATGGACTAAACACACCACTGAAAAGACACAGGATGGCAAACTGGATAAGAAACCATGACCAATTATTTGCTACACCCAGGACACTCATCTCACTACAAGGGATGAACAAAGACTCAAAGTTAAAGGATGGAAAATGAGTTTCCAGGCAAATGGATCACAAAAGAGAGCAAGTGTTGTGATCTTAATATCAGACAAAACAATCTTTAAGCTATCAAAAATTTTAAAAGATGCAAAAGGACACTACATAATGATAAAAGATTCAATTCATCAACAAGAAATATCCATCCTAAACATATATGCACCCAACACAGAAGCACCAGCATTTATAAAGAAACTACTAAGTAAACTTAAAAAAGATGTTGACTCTAACCCTATTATAACTGGGAACTTGAATACCCAATGACAGCCCTAGATAGATCATCAAGGCAAAAAATCAACAAGGAGATTCAGAACCTAAACTTGACACTCGACCAAATGGACTTAATAGATACCTACAGATTATTCCACCCAACAATCACAGAATATACATTCTACTCATCACCATATGAAACATACTCCAAGATCAATCACATCCTTGGCCATAAATCAAGCATAAACAAATCCTATAAGGTTGAAATCCTGCCACACACATTCTCAGGCAACAGTGGAATAAAGATAAATATCAACACCAACAGCATTTCCCCAGAGCCCACAAAGACATGGACACTAAGCATGATGCTGAACAACTACTGGGTCTACACTGAAATCAAAGCAGAAATTAAAAGATTCCTGGAAACAAATGAAAATGAAGAAACATCTTACCAAAACTCTGGGATGCCATGAAATCAGTTCTAAGAGGGGAATTTATACCTCAATTAGCACACATCAAGAAAATAGATCATAAGTGGAGAGTCTAGCAATTCACCTAATGGAGCTGGAAGGAGAAGACCACCAAAACAACTTTAAAAGAAGAATCCAAATCACAAAAGTAAGAGCCCAAATATGGGATATAAAAGACAAAAATATCACAGACAACATCAGCAAAATGAAAACCTCTTTCTTTGAGAGAATTACCAAGGTGGATGGGCCCCTAGCCAGAATGACCAAGAAAAAAAGAGAAAAGTCAAATAAACACAATCAGAAATACAAAAGATCAAATCACAACTGATTTCAAAGAAATACAAAAGATTATTAGAGATTACTACATACACCTATATGGAAACAAACTTGATAACCTAATTGAAATTGAGGACTTCTGACATCACACAACCTCCCCAGGTTGGAACAAGAAGACATTGAGACACTAAATAAACCAATAACAACCCAGGAAATTGACTGTCATACAAAAACTACCTACAAAAAAAAAAAAAAAAAATCCCTGCACTGGATGTGGCTTTCCAGCAGAATTCTACAAAACATACAAGGAGGAGCTGATAAAATCCTTTTGAAAGTATTCCAGGCAACTGAGAAAGATGGAATTCTCCCCAAATCATTTTATGAAGTTAACATCACACTGATACCAAAACAGGTCAAGACCAACAAAAATAAACACTACAGGCCAATATCCCTTATGAACATAGATGAAAAAATCCTCAACAAGATTCTAGCAAATTGGATCCAAAAACACATCTCAAAAACCATTCAGCATGACCAAGTAAGCTTCATCCCCAGGATGCAGGGCTGGTTCAACATTCACAAGCCCATAAGTGTAGTCAAATACATCAACAGATATAAAAACAAGAACCACATGATTATATACTTAGATGCAGAAAAAGGTTTTGATAAAATTCAGCATCCCTTCTTGATAAAAACTCTCAAACACCTAGGTATAGAAGGAACATACCTCAAAATAGCAAGCACCAGCTATGATATACCTACAACTAACATACTGATAAATGGAGAGAAGCTGGAAACATTTCTCCTAAACACTAGAACAAGACTAGGCTGCCCATTTTCACCCCTCTTGTTCAACATTGTGTTGGAAGTCCTAGCTCGAGCAATTAGACAAGAGAAGGAAATCAGTAGTATCTAAATAAAAAAAGGGAAGTCAAGTTTTCCCTCTTTGCTGATGAAATGATCCTATAACATGAAAATCCAAAAGAATCTGTTAAAAACTTTCTTGCACTGATAAAGGATTTGACAAAGCCTCAAGGTACAAAATAAATGTGCAAAAGACAGTTGCATTCCTATACACCAACAACAAACAGGCAGAAAACCAAATAAAAAGCACAATCCCATTCACAATAGCCACACACACACACACACACACACACACACTCACACACACAAATGAAATACCTTGGCATCTTTGTTACCAGAGAAGTAAAAGACCTTTACAATGAGAACTATAAAACACTGCTCAAAGAAATCCAAGAAGACACAAACAAATGGAAAAATATTCCATGCTCATGGATAGAAAGAATCAACATTGTTAAGATGTGCAACCTACCAAATGCAATCTACAGATTCAATGCAATACCCTTTAAGTTACCAACATCAGTCTTCTCAGACCTGGAAATGACAATACAGAAATTCATATGGAAACAAATGACAACCAACAGCCAAAACAATCTTTAGCAAAAGAAATAAAGCAAGAGGTATCACACTTCCAGACTTCAAAGTTTACTGTAAGGCCACAGTAATCAAAACAACCTGGTATTGGTACAAGACCAAGCACATAGACCAATGGAACAGGATAGAGATTCTGGAAACAAAGTCTCAGCCAACTCATCTTTGACAAAGCCTCCAACAACAGTCACTGAAGATAGGAGAACTTATTCAGTAAATGGTGCTGGGAAAACTGGCTGATCATGTGTAGAAGATTGAAACAGGACCCCTACCTTTCACCACACACAAAAATTAACTCTAAATGGACCAAAGACCTAAATGTAAAACCTCAAACTATAAGAATCTTAAAAAATGTAGGCGACATCCTTATTGAAATTGGAACTGACAACCAATTCCTATTCAGAACCCTAAAGGCCAATACCTTAAGAAATAAGATAGATAAGTGGGATCTCATCAAACTAATGAGCTTCTGCAAAGCAAAAGAAACCATCAAGAGAGCAGGGAGACAGCTCACAGAATGGGTAAAAATATTTGCCAACTGTATATCTGACAAAGGTCTAACATCTAGGATCTACAAGGAACTCAAACATGCTAAAAGGAAAAACAAAAAACAAAAAAAGCCCCATTAAAAAGTGGCAAAAGACATGAATAGACTTTTCTCAAAAGAAGATATACAGGCAGTCAACAGACACATGAAAAATTGCTCAGCCTCACTCATCATCAGAGAAATGCAAATCAAAACCACTTTGAGATACCTCCTAACCCCAGTAAGAATAACCATCATTAATAAAACAAAGAACAACAGATGCTGGCAAAGATTTGGAGAAAAAGGTACCCTTCTATACAGCTGGTGGTTATGCAAACACTTCCAAAGTGCCACATCTTTGGAAGATGTTGGGAGCCGGCCGTGGAGGCCTGCCTGAGCATTAGGGATCCAGGCAGGCTGTGGACCCTGAGACTACTAGGTTGAGTTCAGGAGCTGAAGGCCCATTCCCTCTTCCCTTCTTTGCTGTTTTAGCACATCCCACTAGCAGGGACTTTGATGATCTAAGCATGAAGCTCTGAGAGTACGACAGGCATGGCTTACTTTAGGAGTCCACTGTTCCCGTTTCTCACAGACTGCAGTTTCGGCTTTAAACTTAACATAATTCAAACTCAGGTCACATTTGGGAGCCTTTAATACAGTACAAGCTTCTTTAAAGATTTAATAGTATATTTGTAGAATTAGTATATACATACAAAGTGCTGTTTCAACCTTAATAATACGATAAATATCTAGAGCTACTAGAAATGGCCCAGCACGAGCTTTGGGCTGGGCCACATTCCTAAGGAATTGGTTTGGGCTATAATTAAGAGTTTCTGTAGTGTAGGTAGAATTAGCATAAAATAGAGAGGAGTTGGGATTTAGGTTGGTTATTAGGTGTTTGTATGCATAGGCTTTAAAAGTTATTGATTATTAGAATATTATGATATTAGAATTGTATTGCTTTTAAGAACTATTAACCAAGCATGAAGAATAGTGAGATAGTTTTGGGATCCTGTTCCTCATGCTTGGCAAAACACCTGGTGGGTAGGGGATGCCCCTCATCCATCTGGCTCTATGTTCATGTAAATGTCTTGTGATTTAATTGGGATCGCCCTTCCTCTTACTCCAGGAAACACCTGGTGGGTGAGGGATGCCCCTCAT
>NW_007246677.1:0-36372 GCF_000164805.1 Carlito syrichta | reverse complement strand
GTGATTTAATTGAGATTGTTCTTCCTCATGCCTGAGGAAACACCTGGTGGGTGGGGGGGGCGCCTGGTTTGTGTTTACATGGAAGTCTTGTAAAGACTGGCTGTGTAAAATTTGGGATAAATACCCGCTGTAAGTGTCAATAAATGGCTTCTGCTCAATTCATTGAACAGATGTCCACTTTCTTTTTCTTTCTTTCTCTTTATATCTATCCCTCCATCTTTCTTTCTTTTAATATCTGTCCCTCCAGAAATAATTGCCGATGCCATCACACCTTCCAAGAGACCTCCTAATCTCTTTTCAGGGGCTGGCCCCCCAAAACTGGTGCCCAACGTGGGGCCCTGAAAAGGTAAGCTTTTTCTTGTTTCAGGGTGGCTAGGATCTTACCTAGGGTACTGCAGACCCCTCTGTAGAGACAGGCAGAGTGAGATGGGTAAAGATTGGTTTTTTGACACCAGAGCCATGATCTAATCATGGGCCAGAGCAAGTCTAAGGAACGGAAAATATTCATCAGCATTCTAATGAACACTCTTTCCAAGCATGGAGCTAAAGTTTCTTTTTCTAATCTAGCTCATTTTCTACATTTTGTGTAGGAACAATGTTAATTAAAAATGCTTTAAATCCACAGCATAATTATAAGAAATTTCCTTCCAAAAAGGTCACTAACAATGATGATGATGAGGGAAATTTTCTCTTCGCTGCAGCCTCAGCTCCCCCTGATTATAATGACAATGATAAATTATCTCAGCTGGGCTCGGTGGCTCAGCCTGTAATCCCGTACCTTTGGGAGGCTGAGGTGAGTGGATTGCCTGAGCCCACGGGTTCAAGACCTGCCTCGGCAGCGAGACCTCATCTTACAATAAATCAAAAAATCAGCCGGGCGTGGTAGCACATGCCTGTAATTCTGGCTACTTGGAAGGCTGAGGTGGAAGGATCACCAGAGCCCAGCAGTTCGAGGCTGTGGTGGCCGGGAGCAGCCACTGCACTCCAGTCTTGGTGACAGAGTGAGACTCCAACTCAAAAAAAAAATTATCTCCACAGGATGAAGCTGAACCCAAGGCAGAAGCTGCTAGGTATCATATCAGTGCTCCTATGGCCAACCCTGTGCTTTCCCTCCCACAGGCTGCTCCTTTCAATGCTAAAGTCCTAAAGCTGAAAAATTTGCCTAATAATGCCGGTAATGCCCCTGAGGCTCCTGTCTTTCCTCTCGGTATGCCCCTGCTGCTCCTGTCTTTCCTCTCAGTATGCAGGCAGTATGAGCTGAAGCAGAAAAAGAAGGAGATTTTAGTTTCACAGCTTGTTTCCCGATACAATTTTATCCCGGTGCTGATGGAGTGGATCGAGCTCACTGAGAACCCTTGCTGTATAAATTGGTAAGAGTTATGGGAGGCAAGCTCAAAGTATGGTCCTTTTGCATCTTATACAATTACTATTTTAGATCAATTTGCCTCTCGTTGGATGACACTCGCAGATTGGCAGCAATTAGCCAAAAGCTGTTTGTCCGGAGGTGCTTATTTGCTGTGGAAAACTGAGTATGAGGATCAAGTTAGAATACAAATGAATCAGAATTTAAATCGACCTGCTGGGTCATTCATTATTTCTCATGATATGCTCTCTGGGACTGGTATGTATACCCAAATGGCTAATCAAATTTCTCTACCCAAAGATGTTTTGCTTCAGATAAATCATTGTGCTGTCACCGCATGGAAAAAATTACTGGCAGACACTGCTCAGACTTCTTCTTTATCTGATATAAAACAAAAGGCCCAGGAAAGTTATGAGGACTTTGTTTCCAGACTCACTATGACTGCTAATCGGGTAATTACTAACAAAGAAGCAGCAGAAATTCTTATCAAACAATTGACTTTTGAAAATGCTGATGATACTTGTCAGGCTTTGCTTAGACCCATTTGCAAAACTGGACGGGTTACTGATTTTATCCACCAGTGCACAGACGTAAGCCCAACTATTATGCAAGGGATGGCTTTGACCGCAGCATTGAAGGGAGAAATCTTTCACAGATCGCTCAAGGTACGCAGGGCGCAGGTAAACAGAAAAATGTTTCAGTGTAATGATGTTATGTGTTTGGGCAAATTGAGCACATTAGTAGAAACTGACCTGCTAAGCTTAGTGCACCTCTTTCTAAGGTTTTCCTTTAAAAGTTGAGAATACTGAAATAAAACCTGAACTTAGTTATACTTTTCCTTTTCTTATAGGAATGCAGGGAGCTCAAGCAACAATAACCAGAATTATATAAGTAATATGAGTAATATGAGTAATATAAGCAAAAGTATATAAGTAATGCGTAAGTAATATAAGTAATATAAGCAATATATATACAAGCAATATATATAAACAATATATAAATGATATGAGTAATATATATAAGCAATATAAACAATATATAAGTAATATAAGTAAAATAAGCAATATATAAGCAATATAAGCTATATATATAAAAGCAATATATAAATAATATAAGTAATATAAGTAGTATATATAAGCAATGTAAACAATATATAAGTAATATAAGTAAAAGTATATAAGTAATAAGCAAAAGAATATCTCATTACAGTCTTGCTTTAACTGTGGTCAAGTCAGACACATTAACAGAGATTGTCCAGCTAGCTTACACAGCATACCGTCACCACTTACTGGGGCTACTCGACCAAAAACCTTGTGTCCCAAATCCCAAAAAGGCTTTCATTGGGCTAGAAAATGCCAATCTAAATTTTACAAAAACAGCACTTCTTTAATTCCACAACAAGTTATACCAGCTCAGAAAAACTTCCAGAGGGGCCAGCCCTGGCCCCACATGACAATAGGGGTGCAGCTTCCACCATGAACCCGTTTGTTCCTTCTGCTCCATCACAGAACTCATCTGAGCCACCCCAGGGAGCACAGGACTGGACTTGTGTTCCTCCACCGCAACAAGAAGGAATAGTGGGTATAATATTAGGCAGAAATTCCTTGTCTTTACAAGGAATTTCCATTATTTATGGGGTGGTGGATTCGGATTACACAGGAGAAATCCAGGTGCTTGTTGCTCCCCCTAGCAAAAGAGTGCAGAGAATAGCCCAGTTGCTGCTCTTGCCTTATCACAAAGCAGGTAAAACTTTAACCTGCCTAGAGGTGACTCTGGATTTGACTCTAGCGATGTTGCTTTTTGGGTTCAGGAAGTTACTAATTCTAGACCTCTAAAAGATTTATTTATACAAGGAGTTAAAATTACAGGCTTGTTAGACACAGGAGCCGATGTTTCTTGTATTGCTGGGAAAGATTGACCTGCCTCATGGCCAACTCATATGGCTCCTTTGGAACTTATAGGCATTGGTCAAGCACCCTCAGTAGCCAAAAGTTCACAGATTTTAAATTGGACAGATAATGAGACTTCAGGAACTTTTTGCCCGTATGTTATTCCACCTATTCCCTTTACATTATGGGGAAGAGATATTCTCTCACGAATGGGCACACTTTTGTATAGCTCCAATGATAAAGCCTCAGCACAATTGCTACAGATGGGCTATGATCCCTTTAAGGGACTTGGCAAAGGCAAACAGGGAATACAAAAACCTGTTCGAGTGAATGAAAAAACAGACCAAGCTGACATTGGCTATTCAAATTTACCCTATAGGCCAATGTTGTTAAGGTTGCAGGTCAATAAGCCAGTTTTGGGTAAAACAATGGCCTATACTATCTAAGAAGCTTAAGGCAGAAAAAGATTTGGTGCAACAGCAGCTAAAAACTGGCCTATAATTGTCATAAAGAAAAAATAAACAAAACAGAAATACTTAGAGTTATGCATAAAGTGAAAATGCAGATGTATTCTGCTTTAAATTAATGAGAAAGAACTTGAAAAATATGTTGACAGGTATTTGGAGGATGATAATTCACAAAGAAATTTTTTTTAAATGTAATTCATTATAAAATTAAATAGGAACTTATTTTAAGTGTATTTAAGTTATAATTTTTCTCATACAAATTTACCTTATCCACAACTTTATACAGTATATCAATTGATTAAGACAGGGAGGAAACTAAAAACAAACAGAATTAATGAGCATGAGAAAATCAGTAGGAAAACTTTCAAACTCAGTATGAAAGCCTACAGATTCTAAATACTGCCATGGATGAATTTATGGTGTCTAATGACTGTAGTTCTATCATTTCATTTTAAAAGTATACCCTTGAATCCTCATCAAAATAAGTAATGCCAGTGTCATGGAGAATGAATTGATAAGGAAGCAATTTTATAACTCTAGGGCATGGCTAAAATCTAATATGGCAAGCACTAGAAAACATAGCATTCTAATTAAGGATTGTCTGGATTGGCTCTCCTGGTCAGTTAAATTATGCCAAGAGCTATCTCATTACTGGGAGATGCTCATGTGAGATGAGAATCCCATTTATTCCCATGCATGCAGCTTTGCTTCTGCAGGGGAATGCAAGGAGCGGACTGCTAGATGCCACGCTCTATATTACTCACAAACTATGCCTTCAATAACATATATCTCAGAAGCCACAAGTGATTTGAGTCATAGGAAAAGGAACTTTTAAGGAAAAAAATGTAGCTTAACCATACTTTACCTCATCTGCCAAGGACATTATCATTTCTTAATTATTGCATGAATCACATTTTGCATAGTGATTAAATTCAGACTACCTAAAAGGTTAGATGTTTCAAGGTTGTTTATTAAAGCAATTATTCTCTTAAGTAAAATGGGTTAATAGGGAAAGTCTTCATAGCCATTGTCATAGGGAAAATACGGTTGGCAGTTTATCTTAAAACATTTCACTAATAATGAATTATCTTATCACATTATCTACTAGAACCTTGTTATTAAATATGTGGTTTGCCGATCAGCAGCTTGGGCATCACCTGGGAAATTGTCAGAGATATTAAAAAGTCAGAAATAGTCTCATTTCTGATCCTTTCACTAAATCAAAATCTGCATTTCAACATTTGAAGTTTGTAAAACTGTAGTATAATAGGGTAGTCATGGAAACCATGCCCTCTTAATTCAGGAGGATCATGTTTTCCAATGATAGCAGTGCCTTCAAAACTGCATCCCATGGCACAATTTTTTTGGCATTTAACCCAAGAGTTAACTTTATTAGTTACTTGTCTGTTTTAATATTCTTCTTTAAAAAAATTAATAATAATAATAAATAAATAAATTACAAGCATTCAAGGCAAATTCTGGGTTTTCTAAAAATGTAAACAAAATAAGAAAGGTTTTATTAGTTACTTGTCTGTTTTAATATTCTCCTTTTAAAAAATAATAAATAAATAAATTACAAGTGTTCAAGGCAAATTCTGGGTTTTCTAAAAATGTAAAATAAGAAAGGTTTTTACCTCCTTTGTCCTCTCTCACCCCCCCTCACCCCCATATGTACTTGGAAAGCCCATTCAAATTTCCACATGGCTTAATAGGTCTCTTCTCAAGCGGGTGGCTAGGACAAAAGAATGTTAAAAATTCTTCTTTGTTGTTCTATGATAAATTTCTCTCAAGTTTACCACAACACTGACATTGCATTGCAAATATACTGTGCTTTTTGGAAACTGCTAGTCTTCATACTGTCTCTCCCTCCTCCCCCACTCTTTTACAGACCATTCAATTGCATATTTGTTCTAGCACGTAGCATTCTGCCCTTCCTTGGTCCATTCCCTCTACTAACAGCCACTGCTTCCCATGCCCTTATGCCCAAAGTTTACTTCACCCTTTCAGGTTCCTGACTGCCTAATTAGGCATGTCTGGCCTCCCTGACAATGGTCCAGCATACACATCTAAATCTTTCCAGCAATTTTGCTCCCAATTTAATATTTCTCACTCCACAGGAATTCCCTACTATCCACAAGGTCAAGCCATAGTTTAAAGAGCTCACCAAACTTTAAAAAATCAAATAACTAAAATACAAGAGGTAGAGTTCAAGTATAATTCTCCCCACCATATTTTAAATCATGCCTTGTTTGTTGTAAACCATTTAAATTTGGATTCATCAGGCAATTCAGCTATGGCTAGTCATTGGAACCCAGATGAAAAAATTAAACCTATGGTAATATGGAAGGATCTCCTTACAGGAAAATGGGAGGGCCTGCTTTATTTTGTGCTCAAGTCAAACATGTTACTAATTGTAATTTTCCTTATGAAGAGCATTCCAACTTCCTCCCTATTTGTTTTTAATGATAATTCTGTTTTTAATAATTACCGGGCTTCTTGCTTAATGTCTACCTTTAAGTCTCTGAGTACAGAAAGCCCTTATCAGGACAATATCAAGGATGGTTGGTGACTGGAGATGTCATTGCCTGGAGGAATGACCCTAATCTTGTGACTAGAGCTTCACCACTAGAGCTTCACCACCTGCTTGCCCCTTCAATGATACGGAAAAGGACTGCTCACTCGTCCAGCGAGATACTGGCTTCCCGAAATGGAAAGACTGTGCTTATAACTCTAAAGTGGACTATCCTGTACCTGGTAAAAGACTATATATTAGTGACTGGGGTTTTAATGACTCTATACTTGCCTCAGCTAGAAGGCACTTCTATGGATAGGTACCCCCAATACTTTCATTTAAAACTGGAATCAGACAAGCCATTCAGCCTCATCTATGGAGAGCTCTCACAGCCCTTCAACCAGTCAGCCTGTCTAGACCTGTTGGACAACTCAGTTATACCATATCAGAGCATACTTGCAATCCCCTTATATATTTCTTGTTTGGAATGAATATCAAACCATTAAATATTGTTTATCATGATAATGTTTATAAGATATCTTATACTAAATGTATTTTAACTGTTTAACCAATGTCTTTTATAAGGGATTTGTTATTCTCAGACAGCCTCTTAATGGTTCCAGTACATTTTTCATTTTGTTGGTATGATGAATATGGTTTGCAAACATTATATGAGGTTAATGCTTTATTAGCCAGACAGAAACAGTTTTTAGCCACTTTAATTTTAGGAATTACAGCATTGATAGCTATTGCTACTTCAGTAACAGTTTCAGCTGTAGCTTTATCTAAGGAAGTTCACATAGCAACCTTTGCTGATCAGTTATCTAAGAATGTTTCTATTGCATTAGCTACTCAGGAGATTATAAATCAAAAGTTAGAAAGTAAAGTTAATGCTTTGGAGGAGGCAGTTTTAGCAGTAGGACAAGAGCTTGTGACTTTAAAAATAAAATGGCTCTCCTATGTCATTCTGAGTTTAAATGAATTTGTCTCACTCCTTTAGAGATAAATAAATTTGTCCACACTTGGGACAAAATAAGAAATCATATTCTTAGAATTTGGAATCATTCGGACTTGAGTATAGACCTTACTAAATTACATCAAGAAATACAGGATATGACTGTCACTGAGAAACAGTTCTGGTCCTCTGAATTGGCCAGTTCTATATTTAATAATTTATCATCATTCATCAACCAAAAGTCATTGATGTCTATACTCATTAATGTGGGAATTTGTGGGGCAGTGGATTCTTGCATTGCTATGCCTGCTTCCAATTATTTTCAAGGTACTGAAGAGAAGTATTTCTCAGCTCAACACCGAGTTCCATGGGTTCATGCTAAAGGATAAAAAAGGGGGAGGCCCATTCCCTCATCCCTTCTTTGCTGTTTTAGCATGTCCCACTAGCAGGGACTTTAATGATCTAAGCATGAAGTTCTGAGAGTACAACAGACATGGCTTACTTTAGGAGTCCATTGTTCCCGTTTCTCACAGACTGCAATTTTGGCTTCAAACTTGAATAATTCAAACTCAGGTCACATTTGGGAGCCTTTAATACAGTACAAGCTTCTTTAAAGATTTAATAGTATATTTGTAGAATTAGTATATACATACAAAGTGCTGTTTCAACCTTAATAATACAGATAAATATCTAGAGCTACTAGAAATGGCCCAGCACGAGCTTTGGGCTGGGCCATATCCCTAAGGAATTGGTTTGGGCTATAATTAAGAGTTTCTATAGTGTAGGTAGAATTAGCATAAAATAGAGAGGAATTGGGATTTAGGTTGGTTATTAGGTGTTTGTATGCATAGGTTTTAAGTTATTGATTATTAGAATATTATGAAATTAGAATTGTTGTATTACTTTTAAGAAATATTAACCAAGCATGAGGAACAGTGAGATAGTTTTGGGATCCTCATTCCTCATGCTTGGGGAAGCACCTGGTGGGTAGGGGATGCCCCTCATCCATCTGGCTCTATGTTCATGTAAATGTCTTGTGATTTAATTGAGATTGCCCTTCCTCTTACTCCAGGAGATGCCTGATGGCTGAGGGATGCCCCTCATTCACCTGGCTTTGTGTTCATGTAAAATTTTGTGATTTAATTGAGATTGTTCTTCCTCATGCCTAAGGAAACACCTGGTGGGTGGGGGGGTGCCCCTCCTGCTCCTGGCTTGTGTTCACATGGAAGACTTGTAAAGACTGCCTGTGTAAAATTTAGGATAAATATCCACTGTAAGTTTCAATAAATGGCTTCTGCTCAATTCATTGAACAGATGTCCACTTTCTTTCTTTCTCTTCATATCTATCCCTCCATCTTTCTTTCTTTTAATATCTATCCCTCCAGAAATAATCTCTGATGCCATCACACCTTCCAAGGGACCTCCTAATCTCTTTTTGGGGGCTGGCCCTCAAAGGAAGACAGTGTGGCCATTTCTGAAAGAACTAGAAATTGACCTTCCATATAACCCAGCAATTCCCTTATTGAGAATATACCCAGAGGAACTGAAATCATTCTACACAAAAGATACCTGCACACGTATGTTTGTTGCAGCTCTATTTACAATAGCAAAAACACTGAACCAACCATGCTGCCCATGAAAGCCGGACTTTATGAAAAAATTGGTACATATACACAATGAAATATTATGCAGTCATAAAAAAGGACAAACATTTGGACTTTTCGGCAACTTCAGTGGATTTAGCATCGGTCATTTTCAGTGATCTGTCACAGAAACAAAGAACAGAGTACCATATGTTTTCACTTATAAGCAGACATTGAACAATTATAATACCATAAAAAAGGGATTGACAGTAGTGGGAATCTGTCAGGGGAGGGGGTTGAGATTGGAAGTTGAAGTAAACTGTTAGGGGAGGGAGGCATACCACATCAACAAGGGTACCTGCACAATCAACGTTTGTATACCTAACCATGAATTCTACCTCACATATTTATAACAAAAAAAAGAAATTGTCCACTTAATTTTACTAGAATATAAAAATACTCTAAAAATTAATGTATTTTTTAATAATGCAAAGAAATTTATTATTCATTTCATAGCAAGCAGTGCAAACATTTGATTTCACCAGTTTCTTTTGCTTCCTCCTTACTTCAGTTCTAGAAGGAATGATGCAGGGAGGCCCTGGTGAAGGCAACACACACAGTGGGTTTGCATCACAGCTGAGGAATCTTGAAAACAGAAAAATTCCATCTTCAAAAGAAGCAGGTAGCAAATTTTTTCCATCATTTGCCCAACAGGAAGACATTACATTTATTTCCAAGGATACAAAATAAGTCTGTGCACTCTTCTAGATGGTGATACTATTTCTGTCTTCCAACAGTATTTTCCAAAAAAAATTCCAGAAGACAGTGTGGTGACTTCTGAAAGTACTAGAAATTGACCTTCCACATGACCCAACAATCCCCCTATTGGGAATATACCTGGAGGAATTCAAGCCATTCTACCAAAAAGGTACCTGCACACATATGTTTGTTGCAGCTCTATTCACAATAACAAAAACATGGAACCAACCATGCTGCCCATTGAAACTGAACTGCATTTTTAAAAATGTGGCACATATGTATGATGGAATATTATGTGGCCATAAAGAAGGACAATCATATGGACTTCACAGCCACTTGGATGGATTTAGAGTCTATCATACTCAGTGATCTATCACAGAAACAGAGAACAGAGTACCATATGTTCTCACTCATAAGCAGACCTTGAATAATTATCATAATACTATAAGAAATGAATTGGCAGCAGTGGAAAACTGCCAGGGGATGGGGGGTGGGATTGGCAGTTGGGTATTGCATTGAATCTGTAGACTTCATCTGGTAATATGGACATCTTAATGCTGATTCTTCCTATTCATGAGCATGGAATATTTTTCCTTTTGCTTCAGTCATCTTTTAATTCTTTGAGCAGTGTTTTGTAGTTTTCATTGAAAAGATTTTTCATTTACCTGGTTAGTAAGACACTGAGGTATTTCATTTTTTTTGTGGCTATCATAAATGGGATTGTGCTTTTTATTTGTTCCTCTGCCTGTTTGCTGTTGGGGTATAAGAATGTGACTGTCTTTTGCTTGTTAATTTTGTACCCTGAGACTTTACCAAAGTTCTTCATCAGTGCAAGGAAGTTTTTGACAGATTCTCTGGATTTTTGAGGTATAGGATCATATCATTAGCAAAGAGGGATAACTTGATTTCTTCTTTTCCTATTTGAATATCCCTGATTTCCTTCTCTTGTCTGATTACTCTTGCTAGCACTTCCAATACTATGTTGAGCAGGAGGGGTGAGAGTGGGCAACCTTATATTGCTCTGGTTTTCAGGGGTAATGCTTCCAGTTTCTGTCCATTTCGAAATATGTTGACTTTGGTTTTATATTAGATGGTACTTAATATTTTGAGATATGTTCTTTCTATGCCTAGGTGTTCAAGGGTTTTTTTTATCAAGAAGAATGCTGGATTTGATTAAAAACTTTTCCACATCTAATGATATAATCATGTGGTTCTTCTTTCTACATCTGTTGATGTATTTAATTATATTTATGGTCTTGCAGATGTTGAAGCAGCCCTGCATCCTGGGGATGAAACCTACTTGGTCATGATGAATGATTTTTGAAATGTGTTATTGGATCCAATTTGCTAGAATCTTGTTGAGAATCTTTGCATCTTTGTTCATCACCAATATTGACCTGTAGTTTTCTTTTTTGTTGAATCTTTTCCCTGTTTTGGTATCAGTGTGAGATTAGCTTCATATAATGACTTGGGGAGAGTTCTGTCTTTCTCAATTGCTTGGAATACTTTCCATAGGATTCGTATTAGTTCCATTTTGTATGTTTTGTAGAATTCTGCTGCAAATCCATCTGGTCCAGGCCTTTTTTTGTTTTGTTTTGTAGATAATTTTCTTATTACAGAGTCAATCTCCTGGATTGCTATTGGTCTATTTAGAATCTTAATTTTATCTTGCTTCAACATTAGGAAATTGTGTGATGTCAGAAAGTCCTCCAATTAATTTAGGCTATTGAGCTTGTTTTCATACAGATGTGCATAGTAATCACTCACAACCTTTTGTATTTCTTTGATGTCAGTTGTAATTTGTCTTTTGCATTTCTGGTTGTTTTTATTTGGACTTTTTCTCTCTTTTTCTTGGACATTCTGGCTAGAGGACCATATATCTTGCTTATCCTTTCAAAGAACCAGTTTTTTGTTTTTTTTTAATTTTTTCCATGGTATTTTTGTCTTCCATGTCCTTTGGTAATCTGGATTCTTCTGCTGAAGGTAGGGTTTTCATGGTCTTGCCTTTACAGCTCCCTTAGGTGATTTGTTAGGCTGTTAACTTGTTCTCTTTCTGTTTTCTTGATGTGTGTTTATAGATATAAATTCCCCCTCTAAGTACTATTTTCATGGTATCCAAGAAATTTTGGTAAGATGTTTCTTCATTTTCATTTGTTCCAGAAATATTTTAATTTCTATTTGATTTCTGTGTTGACTCTGGAGTTGTTCAGTATCATGCTGTTTAGTGTCTATGTCTTTGTGGGAAATTGGGTGGAATTTTTTCGGCGGTGATATTTATTTTTATTTCATTTTGGTCTGAGAAGGTACATAGCAATATTTCAATCTTGCAAAATTTTTTTAAGCTCTATTTATGGCCAAGGATGTGGTCAATCTTGGAATACATTCCATGTGGCGATGAGTAGAATGTATAATCTGTGGTTGTTGGGTGGAGTGTTCTATAGATATCTATTAAGTTATTTTGGTCAAGCGTCAAGTTTAGGTTCTGGATCTCCTTTTCAATTTTTTTTTTGTCTTGATGATCTATCTTGGGTTGTTAGTGGAGTCTTTAGGTCCCCAGCTATGATAGTGTTAAATTCAATATCATTTTTTAGTTTTCTTAGTAGCTGCTTTATGAAAGCTGGTGCTCCTCTGTTGGGTGCATATATGTTTAGGATAGATTTCTTGTTGATGGATTGAACATTTTGTCATTATGTGGTGTACCTCTGCTTCTTTTTAAGTTTTTGATAACTTAAAGGTTGATTTGTCTGATATTAAGATTGTGACTTCTACCTTCATTGTGGCCCATTCACCTGAAAATTTGTTTTCCATCCTCCAACTTTAAGTCTGTGAGCATCTTTTGCTGTGAGATGTGTTTCCTGAAGACAGTAAATTACAGAGTCATTTCTTTTTATTCAGTTTGCCATTCTATGTCTTTTTGATCATGCATTCATGTTCTGGTTGGATATTGAAGTGTCAGAGTTTATCCCTGTCATGAGACTTTTATAGGGTTATTTCTTGTTGTTTTCTGTTTATTTGTCTGTTGGTTTTCTTTTGGTATACATGTGTGTTGATATACATGTATGTTTTCTATTTTGCAGTCACAATGCATGTTGTGTTGATTCTCTGTTTTCCTGTATTCTTGGGAAAAACATGGTCTATCTTTTTCTTTCTTCTATGGTTAATACTTTCTTAAGTATCACTGGTAGTGCTGGTCTGGAGACAGCATAAACTCTTAGGGATTGAATGTCTGGGAATTATTTTAATTCTCCATCACTGATGAAACTTAGTTTAGCTAGGTAGGAAACTCTTGATTGGAATTGTTTATTTTTGAGAACTTTGAAGATTGGACTCCAGTCTCTTCAAAGACTTATCCTGTAATGTTTCTGTAGATAAGTCTGCTGCTATTCTATTGATCTTCTCCAGTAGGTAGCCTGATCTTTCTCTCTTTAGGATTTTGTTCTTTTATACCTACTTTGTGTAAGAAAATTTCTGTGTCTAGGAGTTAGTCTTCTCATTTGTTGGCTTGCAGGGGTTCTCTGAATTTCTTGTGTTTGAATGGTCATGTCTCTGATGAGATGAGGGAAGTTTTCTTGGATAATTTCTTGGAATGTTTGTTCCAGGGTGGCCTCTGTCTTGCTATCTGCCTCAGGAATGCCAATCAGGCATAATTTTGACCTCTTGATATAATTGCACATCTCTTGGAGACTTTGTTCTATCTTTTTAAGCTTCCTTCCTATGTTTTCAACAGCTTGGGTTAGGTTCATATTTTGGTCCTCAAGCTCTGAGATTCCTTCTTCTGCTTGGTTAATTCTGCTTTCCATGCTTGTCAGTTTGTTATTTAATTTGCTTACTGTATTCTTTATTCCCTTATCTCAGTTATCAATTCCTTCATTCTTTCCTCTTGTCTCTCCTCATTTGTACTCATTCTATTAATATCCTGATATCTGGGTTTGTGGTTTGAGACCAGTTGTTATGGAGGCTCTTCATTATTTGAGTTCCAAAGTCTGCATTCTCAGGTGCTGTCTTCCCAGTAGTCTGGAGGGTACTTGTGATCTTCCTTTGATTTTTCTTCATTTCCCCACCCTTTAATTCCATTGCTCAGTGATGGGGGGATAGCTTTCATTTCTGTTTGCTCAATCTCCTATTTTTCCTTATGTAGATCCTCTGGATTTATTCAATTTTGAAGTCAGACTGGGAATGGGGGGCTGTGCTGTCTTTATTAAAGTTTTGAGATTTGATTAAGTTGTAATGGGAGGAACTGTAATCTGCAGATCACAGTACCCACTGACTGGTATATGGACCCCCTGGAACCCACTTCCCCACCACCTTACAAAGTGTCCATGCGGTGGGGATGTATGTATGTCCCCTGAAACCAAAATGAGATAAGAAAAAGGAAAAGAATGGAGAAAGGAAGAGGGATGATGAATAGAAAGAAGGAGAAGAAGGAAAACCGGCACACAAATGAATTGATAAACAGTTAAAGAATACAACAAAACAAAAACAAGCAAAGAACAGAAAAAAATCAAAGATGCACTTTCATTTAAAAAAAAATATTATCTCTTGTGGCCATTTCTGGAACTTCAGGTTCTTCCCCCACAACCCCGCTTTTTAAAAAATTGCTTGTCCCCCTGTGCTGCTGCTTTTGGCAGTGGTAAGGAGTGGGCTCCAGTCTCTAACCCCATCCTTCTCTCCTCTCAGCCCACAGGCCAACTAGGATTTCTCTCCATGTGGGTCACATGCCCCATGGACTGTTGGTGGAAGCAGGGGTGACTCCAGGACTCATCCTAACTCAGCTGCTGCAAGGTCTCCCACTCCAACTACATGAGTCCATGCTTGATCCAGTGTGTAGAGTGGGGCTTCTGTATCTCCAGTATGGTGAACTCTCAGTATCCTACCTGGGCAAACAGTGGTGATCCTAGAGGGGTGTAGAGATTGCTGGGCAAAGGCCACTTAGAATCAGGGGAGCTAGAGAAGATTACAGCTGGATTCAGGACAGAGAAAATGGTGCCAAAATGGCATCCACCAGCATCTTATCCTCCGGCAAGGCTCAGCTCCAGATTTCTTCCCCATGACTTCTCAGCAGTCCCGCTATCAGTGCCTGGATGTTGCTGCAGGTGGTGGTGTGAGCTGGGTGCTGGGTGTCAAGAGGCAGCTGCTCTCTGCTGCCTTTTCCCAAGAGGTTCCGTTGGAATGGCAGATTCTTCTGTACTGACAAGTGCCAAATTCAGAGCAGTGGCAAGTTGTTGCTGCTTCTGCAGGGGGTCCTTGAGCACTTGATCCCATGTCTCCCCTCAGTTGGATATTCATTCACCCACTTGCACACACAGAAAGATGCAGGTTAGTCCATTTGCACCCTCCCCCATGCAGAGGCTCTCACACTTCAACCAGTTTCGTTGCCATCTTGCAACACCCCCAGTTTACATATTTCTAATAACATTAAAAGATTTTGTGGTTCTCACCCATAGAGTGCAGAGTCTGGATACAGTGGAGTCATAACTCTTGAGAACAAAGGGACTGACAGTTGGAAAACCCACAGAAACTAGGGCAGCAGTATTCACTAACCACCAACTGGGATCATAAAACAGAGCAATACAAGTATTACAGATGGAGGAGAGAGTTTGAAAAGACACAAAGGTGCTCACCAGAGCAAGGATTCTTTGGGTGGCTCTGGACTCATAAGTGTATCTGGGGGAAACTTTAGTCCTGTGAATGTGTTGGACCCGCCGCTTGTGTCTGTACAGGATAAAAATCATGCAGCCACTGGACAAAATTATGAGCACAGAAAATAAAACTTCAGAGAATACAAATAATGCTACAAACAGTGAGTCTAATATTTTGTCACGACCTAGAGTAGAACAGTATCCAAAATCTCTTTTATTTGTGATGTTTTTGCTGCTCCATTTGATAAATGCATACATAGGAAAAATAAAATTTACCACCATATACAGGATCCAGCAGAAGAGAATGGAGTTGCCAACGTACTTTGGGGCTTTTACCTTAAGACTCTTCCACCTGGAGTTCATGGGGCTGATCATGATATTCTGGAAGACACTCAAATGGCAGGTGATGTTAATGGACACACCCCTTCCCACTCTCTGAACATACAAAAGAAGTTCACATCCAAAATTATTGAAGAATTGTTTCAACCCAAAAGTTGTTAAGGTCTGAGGAAATCCATTAGAGAAAATGACCAAGAGGTTGGCTATAACCAAATGCTTGAGAATCACATCTGTGGATCTCAACCTGAAGCTAGTGTGGTAATTAGGGAGATAATGGTAAAGAAGAGAAAAATTGCCCAGGATTCCAACTGTAGTTTGTGATAAAAAGATGATTCCTGTTGCCAAATACCTGAGGGCCATTTTGTAACTCAGCACGGTTTTTTTTATTATTTTTTTAATTATGGCAAAAATTATTCTTAGGAGCAAAAAGTTTCATTAAAGTTATTTAGCACCAAGATTGTTTTCATGTGTCTTCTGGTGAGATTGCCAAAGACATAAAGATGCAAGAAGAGATGGAAAGAATTACCAGTATATTTCATGGAAGTTAGCACTAGGGATGAGGTGGTATAAATCTGAGGGAAGCAATGACAAGTGAGGTCAAACAGAAAGTATAATACAACATTTTCAGAATAAACTGATATTGCTAGTCATATGGGAAGAAAGAGACAACATCAGTTACTACCCATGTCATGCAACAAACCAATCCAAAATAGATTGCTGACTAAAAAATTAAAGACAGGTTATGCAATGTTTCACAAACAGCACAAAACACATTATTCATATGAACGAAATAACAAATTAGATAATTTTCACTTAAAATTAGCTCAGAGAGAGAGAGAGAGGGAAAGAGTGAGATAGAATGCAAGAGAAGGAGAGTTGTATGTAATATAAAGAACACTTGCAGATATTTGAATAAAATATAGACAAAATATTTCAATAAAAACCTCAAGAAATGGCATTATTCTATAAATAATAAATTTTGAAAAATGTTTAACATTCTTATTAATCATGAAAAAAATTTAAAAACCCACCAATATCTAGTATCTTCATATACCAACCAGAAATCTGAAATAAAAATTACAGAAAATACAAAGTTTTGGGAAGATGTGGGTAAACCAGAAATCAGACACTGCCAATGGGTATTAAAATGTCACATACATATCTGAAAATTGTTTTGTAGGACCTACTTAAGGTGAACGGAGATAAAACTATGTCTCAATAGTTCCACTCCTATAAATAAATGAAATTTCTAAATATATGACAAAAGAGAAGTTCTAGAATTTATGTGCCAGCACTAAAAAGAATAGTCTCAAACTAAAAGACAACCCACATGCTCATTAATGGTAGAATGACTCAATTAATTGTTTGATAGTCACACAATGGTATCGTTCACAGCAATGCTAATGAATGTCAAAAATACATTCCAAGTTATATGGAATTTTAAAAAGCCAAATATAAACGTTTTCTTGCTGTATGAGTTCAAGGTAAAGGTGATCCAATCTATTAAACATTAATATACATATATATGTCTATTTTCTATCAAATCATCTCCTCAAATATACACAAGTGAACTAGGCTCTTGAGGGTATCAACTTACTGGGGACTGGCAATGTTCTGTTTTAGAAATATTGGCCAGAATTTCATTTTTTAGTTGTATGCTTTTCTGGCTTTGGTATCAGTGTGATAGTGAGAGTAGAACATCAAAATCTCCCACTATATTTTATTAGGGTCTATCTCTCTTTTTAGATCAAATAATATTTGCTTTATGAATCTATGTGCTTCAGTGTTGTGTGCAAATATATTTAGAATTGTTATATCTTCCTGCTGGATCGATCCTTTTGATGTATAAATATCTTGTCTTTTTTTACTGTTTTGTTTTGCTATTAAATATCAATATTTAAAATCCTTTATCAAAGATTTTTATAATTTTTATTGTATTCTATTTATTTTCTTTTTTTTAAGATGTGGGGTACAATTCAGGGTTAGGTATACAAATGTTGATTATGCAGGTACCCTTGTTGATGAGGTGTGCCCCTCAATCCTCTGGCAGTTTCCCTCAACTGCCAATTCAACCCTCCCTCCCATGGCAGTTTCCCACTACTGCCAATTCCTTTCTTATACTATTATAATAATTGTTCAAGGTCCACTATGAGTGAAAACATATGGTACTCTGTCCTTTGTTTCTGTGATAGATCACTGAGTATGATAGACTCTAAATCCATCCAAGTTGCTGCAAAGTCTATATGTTTGTCCTTCTTTATGGCTGCATAATATTCCATTGTATATATGCACCATATTTTTAAAAAATCCAGTCCAGCTTCAATGGACAGTATGGTTGGTTCCATGTTTTTCTACTGTGAATAGAGCTGCAACAAACATATGTGTGCAGGTATCTTTTTTGTGGAATGATTTGAGTTCCTCCAGGTATATTCCCAATAGGGAAGTTGCAGGGTCATATGGAAGGTCAATTTATAGTTCTTTCAGAAATTGCCACACTGTCTTCCGAAGAGGTTGCACTAGTTTGCATTCCCACCCGCAGTGTAGAAGCGTTCCTTTTTCTCTGCATCCTCGCCAGCCTCTGTTGTTGTTTGTTTTATAAATGATGGCCATCTTACTGGGGTTAGGTGGTATCTCAGTGTGTTTTTGATTTGCATTTCTCTGATGATGAGTGAGGCTGAGCACTCTTTCATGTGTCTGTTGGCTGCCTGTATATCTTCTTTTGAGAAGTGTCTATTCATGTCTTTTGCCCACATTTACATAGGGCTGTTTATTTATTATTTTTCTTTTCAGCACGTTTGAATTCCTTGTAGATTCTAGATGTTAGGTCTTTGTCAGATATACAGTTGGCAAATATTTTTTTCCCATTCGGTTGGCTGTCCCCCTATTCTTTTGATGGTTTCTTTTGATTTGCAGAAGCTCGTCAGTTTGATGAGATCCCACTTGTCTACCTAATTTCTTATGGTAAGGGCACTTAGGGTTTTGACCAGTAATTGGTTGCCAGTTCCAATTTCCATAAAGGCGTCTCCCACATTTTCTAAGATTCTTATAGTTTGAGCTTTTACATTTAGCTCTTTGATCCATTTATAGTTAATTTTTGTGTATGGTGATAGGTAGGGGTCCTATTTCAATCTTCTGCATGTGGTCAGTCAGTTTTCCCAGCACCATTTATTGAATAGGTTCTCCTCTCCCCAGTGGTTGTTGTTGGAGGCTTTGTCAAAGATGAATTGGTTGAGAAATTGAGACTTTGCTTCTGGAATCTCTATTCTGCTCCATTGGTCTCTATGCCTGTTCTTGTACCAATAGTAGGCTCTTTTGATTACTGTAGCCTTATAGTCTAGTTCAAAGTCTGGAAGTGTGATACCTCCTGCTTTATTTCTTTTGTTAAGGATTGTTTTGGCTATTCGTGGTCATCTATATTTCCACATGAATTTCTGTATTGTTATTTCCAGGTCTGAGAAGAATGATGTTGGTAACTTAATTGGTATTGCGTTGAATCTGTAGATTGCCTTTGGCAGGATGGACATATTAACAATGTTGATTTTATCCATGAGCATGGAATATTTTTCCATTTGTTTGTGTCTTCTTGGATTTCTTTGAGCAGTGTTTTGTAGTTCTCATTGCAAAGGTCTTTCATTTCTCTGGTTAGGAAGATACTGAGGTACTTCATTTTTTGGTGTAGCTATTGTGAATGGGGTTATGTTTTTTATTTGGTTCTCTGCCTGCTTGTTGTTGTTGTATAAGAATGCAACAGTCTTTTGCACATTTATTTTGTACTCTGCGACTTTGTCAAAGTCCTTTTTCAGTGCAAGCAGGTTTTTTACAGATTCTGTTGGATTTTCGAGGTATAGGTTATATTGTCAGCAAAGAGGGATAATTTGACTTCCTCTTTTCCTATTTAGATACCCCTGATATCCTTCTCTTGTCTAATTGCCTGTGCTAGTACTTCCAGCACAATGTTGAACTAGAGGGGTGAGAGTGGGCAGCCTTGTCTTGTTCTAGTTTTCAGGAAAAATGTTGTCAGTTTCTGTCCATTTAGCAATATGTTAACTGTGGGTTTATCATAGATGGCATTTACTATTTTGAGTCATGTTCCTTCTATACCTAGGTGTTTGAAGGTTTTTATCAAGAAGGGATGCTAGATTTAACCAAAAGCTTTTTCTGCATCTAATGATATAATCATGAGCTTCTTGTTTTTACATCTGTTGATTATTTAATGACATTTATGGTCTTGTGAATGTTGAACAAGCCCTGCATCCTAGGGATGAAGCCTACTTGATCATGGTGGATGATTTTTGAGATATGTTTTTGGATCCGATTTGCTAGAATCTTGTTGAGTATTTTTGAATCTATGTTCATAAGGGATATTGGCCTGTAGTCCTCTTTTTTTGTTGGAGCTTTAGTCAGTTTGGGTATCAGTGTGATGTTAGCTTCATAAAATGATTTGGGGAGAAATCCATCTTTCTCAACTGCCTGGAATATTTTCAATAGGACTGGTATCAGCTCCTCCTTGCATGTTATGTAGAATTCTGCTGAAAATCCATCCATTCCAGGGCTTTTTTTGGTAGGTAGTTTTCTTATGACAGTCACTTTCCTGGGTTTTTATTGGTCTATTTACTGTCTCAATGTCTTCTTGTTTCAACCTGGGGAGGTTGTGTGATGTCAGAAAGTCCTCCATTTCATTTATATTATCAAATTTGTTTCCATATAATTGTACATAGTAATCTCTAATAGTCTTTTGTATTTCTTCGGGGTCAGTTGTGATTTGATCTTTTCTATTTCTGATTGTTTATTTGGGCTTTTTCTCTCTTTATCTTGTTCATTCTGGCAAGGGGTCTATAATCTTGTTAATTCTTTCAAAGAACCCGTTTTTTTTGTTTTGTCGAGGTTTTCTATGATATTTTGTATTTCACAATTTTTTAATTGAAATATGTTTCTAGATAATTATTGATTTCCTTTGATGGTGTCATATTTCTTTGTTTATGTTTAGTTTGTGTTTTTGTTGGCAGCTGTGCATCCGATATGGCAGTCAATTTTTTCAATTTTATTTCATCAAGTAGGTGTATTTTTCTGAAAATGGATCTATAGTCTTCATTGGGAAGAACACTGGCTTTAATTTTGAATATACACAGCAATGTAGTCTCTGTGTGATTACTTCAGCTGTAAACAGAACCAATGGTATCTGTGATTCCCTCAGTAGCTTGGAGTGTAGTTATCAGTTTAGGCTGTGGTGAATTTGTACTGGGGACTGGGAGGCCAAGTAAGCATGTTCCCAGGCCCTAGTGGTGGCAGTGATGAGTTGAGTATTCCTGTCATTGAAGCTTCAGAGAGTTGGTACTGGCTCCAGTGTTTATGAACTGAAGTGAGATTGTATTGCCAAGTTAGAAGACTGGTGAATTCACATTTTTCACATGATGAATTTTGAAACTTCTGAACAGATGTTTTAATGGAAAGTGATCATTAGCTTCACTTAAGGCAATGCAAAGCCAAGAAAAAGACAACTACTGAGGTAGTCAGTGTTTCCAAGATGCTGGATCAAGCCAGTTTATAGCTAAATGGGAGTCATACTTATCATGGTTGCTTTTGTACCTGTTAAGTGTACTAATTTTATGTGACAAAAAAAGTCTTCTCTTGCCCATTCTAGTCTTTTGATATAACTATTCTTTAAATCTTTTAAGTAGTAGTTCAGTTTTTTTAATGCTATTTTTTTGACATATAGCATGGAATGACATAATACCACTTCTTGTCATAGTGCATGAGATAACATAATATCACTTTGATTAAACTATCTTAAAGTATTGCTACTAGAGGAAATGTATCTGATTGTTGGATCTACCATATGATTCCTAAGTCCACCATGATCAATATATGACATTAGGGATACATATCAGTAATTTTTTAGAAGTCCCTAATGTCATCATGCATTTAGACTAATCTCTTTTCAGCCTAACTTGTCAAGTACAAATCATCCACGAGACTAATGCAACTATACCTTCTCTACAAATATCTACTATGAAGTCTACTCAAATGAATTTAGCCCTGACCATCCTCATTCCATTCTATATTATACTAAAAATATATTGCTGATGCCAGACAGCAGCTCAAGCCTGTAATCCCAGCACTTTGGGAGGCTGAAGTGAGAGGACTGTCTGAGCCTAGTGGCTCAAGACCAGCCTGGGCAGTTTGGCAAGACCTCATCTCTGCAATAAATCAAAAAATTAGCCGGGCATGGTAGCACATGCCTGTAGTTCCAGCTCCTTGGAAGGCTAAAGTGAAAGGATCACCTGAGCCCAGCAGGTCAAGGCTGTGGTGACTGTGAGCATGCCACTGCACTCCAGCCTGGGTGACAGAGTGACACTCCGACTCAAAAAAAATTGCTGAAAAAAATTATATATATCTGCTCTGCCAACATCTTCCTTTTGTTTTGTATCATGTGAAAGAGTTCTGGCCAGTATCTTAAAAAGGAAATCTCTGGTTACACTTGACGCTCTCTTCCTTTCCTGTTAATGAGAACATTAAGGAACACATCCTAGGAAGAATTATTTGCACTGCCCCAGGTTATGTGTTGGTATGTGGTATGGGAACTGATTTGCCTACATAAGGTTGGGTATATTGTTGCCTCAGTAATTGGAATATATAGGGCTTATGCTTGTTAGATCATTTTATAACTGCCTTATCTTTGTTAGAGAAGGATCCTCTTCCTTTTTCCATTATAGAGCTAAGAGGACCATATTGACAGGGTATGATGATAACTTAGATGAAAGCATTTAGGGATGCTGATCCCCAGTGCTGGAGTTTATTTCAATAGAGATATTATTCAAACCTATCAGTTACTATTGGTCAGACAGCTGAAGACACTGCAAAAAGTATTGCAGGTCAAGAAAATCTTTTTAATTCCTTGGGTAAAAAATGGTACTAGCATTTAGACTGTTGACTGGCTTATTTTTTAAAAGGAGCCTGTGTAGTAGCACACATCACTTGTTTTACTTATATTAACACTCTGGAAAAGAAAAACTCAGAAGACTAAATGGTTACAAGACACAAGGAAAACTGATTCACTAAGTGACTCATTTAGTTGGTTACCTTCAGAACTAGGTTCTTCATTCTTTTCTGGTCTTCAAACAGCTATTGCCATAATCATAAGAATTGCTGTCTTTTTTCTAATGATTATTTTGTATTTCACCTTGGTTGCAATGAACAACTGGAATTAGAATAATGATTGTTCAGAGAATTGCTTTCATTAAAAATATGGCCATGTGATGTGAATAGGACCCCTAGCTTACTTTTCTCTGTTGCTCTATAAGTTAGCCTTAGTCCTTTACATTCTTATAAATTAAATATCTGCCTCACATGAACAATGACTCTCTAAGAATGAGCCATGTCAGCAAAGTGTGATTTAATTAAACTCCAACAAAGTGCTTCTTCTGTGATACTTTCTTCAAAAGCTCTTGAAGCAAAGGAGAAAACATGAGAGTAAATGAATAGTCTGTCTCTTTGGGACTTCTAAAATTTATTGGGACCTGAAGAAAGTTGACTTTGGAAACTGAGTCAGGGAGCCTGACAATTTAATTACTGACCTGTTTTACATATTAACTTCCTTGTTTCCTTGTACCTGGCTTAGACTGGATGGCCCTGACATAGAAGACCCTTTGAATGAAATTAAAAACTTATTGACTGAGACAAAAGATCCCTTGACTGAGATCAAAAGACTTCTTGGATATTATACCCTTAAAATAGGATGTTAAAAAAACTTTTATAAACAGAACAAACACTGTTTATCACTCACCAAACAGCTGTAACTATTCTCTAACTTTTTGTGGAAAATGATGTAATCTTATTAAGCATCCTCAGACCTTGCCTATTTAAATTACCCTGTTTAGAGGATCTGGTAAACAGGCAAATTTCCCCACTTCTGACCACAGACAGCATACTTTTGAAGTTCATGTACTCCTGGGTAGCCATTCTTAAACTTTGCACTTGAATGAATTGATTATGTAATCATATTGCCTGAATTTTCTCACTCAGGTTGCTAATGTCAGTTATATCTCAATAAAGCAATAAAGAAAAAAGGAAGGAGTCAGGAGAGAATTTAGGCTTAAAAGCCTCGTGCAAGTTAAAAATAAAAAATGGAGTAAGACTCTAAGACAGTACTGAATGATTACTATCTAATCTCTCAATTTCTTGTTGGGAAAGACCAGTTTTTCTCATGTCAGTATTTCTTTCATGTTCTTTTTGCTGCATACACTTGTTGAAATTGCTTCTGAAAAACGGTTTAATTGCCCAAGAACTTTTACACTAATTTTATGATAATGTTTATTATGCAACAAATATAATTAAATTATTTTACTTGAAGAGAAAAGTTTTAAAGACTATAACATACCAATTTAAGATTTTAATTTTAAATATTATATGACTCTAAAGTCATCCAAATTGCTGCAAAGTCCATAATTTTGTTTTCCTTTAAGGCTGTGTAATATTCCATCTATCACAGAAAAAAAGATCTGAGTACTCTATGAGCTGACCCATAAGCAAACCCTGAACATTTATCATAATACTATAAGAAAGGGATTGGCAGTAGTGGGACACAGTCAGGGAAGGGAGGTGGGGGCACATAACAATAATAAGGGTACCCAAACTTTACCTGTATGATGACCACTTATGTACCTAACCCTGAATTGTACCCCACATCTTTAAAATTAAAATTTACCCAAAGGAACTCAAATCACTCTTTGAAAAAGATACCTGCACACATATGTTTATTGCAGCATTATTCACAATAGCAAAAACATGGGGCCCCCTGTGCTGCCCATCAAAAGAGAACTGGATTTAAAAAGTGGTATATATACATGATGGAATATTACACAGACATAAAGAAGGACAAAATTATGGACTTCACAGCAACTTGGATGGACTTAATATTATAATACTAGGTGAAGTATCACAGAAACAAAGAACTGAGTATCACATATTCTCACTAATAAGCAGACCTGAAACAATTATTGTAATACTATAAGAAAAGGATTGGCAGTAGTAGGAAATTGCCTGGTGTGGGGGAAAGGGACTGGCAGTAGTGGGAATCTGCAGGGGGAGGTGGGGACACACCTCATCAGCAAAGGTACCTGCATAATGAGCATTTGTATACCTAATCCTGACTTGTACCCATCTTTAAAATAAAACTTTTTTTTAAAAAAGCTATGAATAACCAAACAATTTTAAGAAATTTTCTCCAGATATCACAAAAAAAACATGTTGTAGACTCATGGCTTCATAGTTTAGAAAATTGCAAACTCTAATTATTAACATAACTGAATACATGAATAAGACAATGATTATCAATTATCAATAAAAATTTTTTTAAATTTTAAGATTATATGATTATTTTCAACTTGAGGAAAAGTTCTCTCATTTAATAGAAAATTTTTCTTACCATTTGTGACAAAATAAACATTTGATCTTCAACTCTTTCCTGGCATCCAATGCCTAAACTTCTTAGAATCTCCACAGTGATATATTTTTGTATGCTGATAAAATGACAGACAGCTGGTGGCCCCTAGGAGGTATCAGGATGAGATCTGGTCAGCAGAAATACTAAGGCATGATAGGAATGTTGGGCTTTTCAGCCCTGCCCTCAAACTCCAGAAGAAGGGGGTTAAAGTTAAATTGATTAGCAATAACCAATGGCATAATTAATCATGACTTTAAAATAAAGCCTTCATTCAAAAAAGACTGAGTTCAAAAAGTTTCTGAACACATGAACACATGGAGAATTCTAAAGGGTGTCATGCCCAGAGAAGGTGTGGAAGCTCTACAGCCCTTTCCTAGTGTCTTGTCATATGCAGTTTTCATCTGTATTCTCTGTGATATACTTTATAATAGAATGTTCAACAGGTTTCCCTGAGTTCCATGAGCCACTCTAGGAAATTACTTAAACTCTAGGAGGGGTTATAGGAATCCTGATTTATAGTTTGTCAGAAGCACAGGTAAAACAATCTAAGGCTTGTAATTGACATTATAAGTGGCAAGGGGTGAGGCAGTCTTGTGGGACTGAGTCCTCAGCTCATTATTGACATAATGATATGTCAATGTAGGTTCATTGGTTGTAACAAATGTACAACTCTCATGTGGGATTTGATGAAAGAAATGTTGTGGAAAATGTGAATAGGAAATATGAGGAAAATCACTGTGTCTTCCATACAGTTTTGCCACGAACATAAAAATACTCTAAAAAATAAAGTCTATTTAAAAGAACAAAACCAGTAGGTTCCAGTAAGATGGCAATGACATAGGTGGAATTGTGATATTTTCCGAATGTGTGTTCCCAAAAAGACTCTTACTTTCCTTCCCCCACTCCTCTGCCCACCACTAGCTGCACCGGTCCGAGGCCCGGGGACCCTCGGTCCCATGGAGGCCTGGCTATTGTGGCCCCTGACTGCTGATGCTCCACTATATGTGGCTCTCACCCACTGCACAGGAATCTCAGCTCCCTCCCCAGCTACATCATCTCACCCAGTGCCAAGCCACCGGTCACCTAGGGAGGCTCTAGGTGCCCGCCCCTCAGAGATACCAGCTCCATTTATGACTGAAGGACCCTGTGAGGGGTGCAAAGCCACTCTCACTGCTCACCACCTGCCCTTTGGAGCTCTGGACCCACCCTGGCTGAGGCACCCAGCATACAACCCCATGCTTGTGTAAGGGGACAGCATATCTTAAGAAGATGCTGATCAGCTGATCTCAGCTTCAGAGGAGGGAACTCCTAGCTTCCTCCTCCACCCCAGGCTGCTGGTGGCACACTGGATCCAGTGCACAGCTGTGCAGCTGATCCCCAGTGCCTTGCATGCCACCACAGTCCATCATAGTGGATCTCCCAGGGACCCAGATGAGTGGAGAGAAAGGATCCTCTAAAGAGGAGCTGCCCACCTCAGCCATTTTCCAGGCAGAGATTTACATTGCCCCGCCCACCTATGAGCAGCCTCCACCTTGGTTCCTAAGGTAACATCGCTAATCAGGAGACAAATCCCCTCCCCTACGCTGAATCAGATGCAGGCAACTCAGCATCGCAGACCTCTCAGGCAGCAGGCAAAAAGAACAAACCCAAGCTGTGAGTAAATCTAGCTGCCTGAAATGAAAGCAAAGGGGAGAGGCTGGAGATCGGAGCTGAAGAGACCTTAGAAACTCAGGAAAGGTTCCAGAGCTAGTCTAATTTCTTATTTTGATTTTTGATTTTATCATTTTGACTGTTTGTTTTGCTCACTTTTGTTTGCTTTTTGACTTAGACTATCTGTTTGTGTTGGGGAAAGTGCATCAAAAGGCAAGATTTTATTGGAGTGTCTTTGTGCAGTCACTGGTATGCTTTAGGGAATTTTGCTCATGTGCCTTTTTCACTTCTCTCTGACCTTGTATCTCTTTTTCACCTGTTAGTTGGCATGTATGTCTGTTTTCCCTCTCACTCTTCTTTCTTTCTAACTCCCTATTGACCCCCATTCCTGCATTATTTTCCTCTTTTGTACCTCCTTTTGTTCCAGGGACCAAACCTAAATCCCACTGCACAGACAGATTGTAAGGCAGTGAGAAATAGGTTCCAGTGTGTCCATACACCTGCTGGTGAATGATGGAATCATCAGGTAGATTCTGAATCACAGCTTCCCCCTCAATTAAACCTCAAAACTGCAAAAAGTACAGCCCGCAGCCCACACTCCAGCCTCAAAAGTGAACAAAGCCAGAGGATTCTCATAAGAAAGAACAGGAGATTGCACAAGTGAAGCAAAAGCAACCCCACCCTCCCTGAAAAACAGAATTAAAGAAGAGGAAAGAAAGGGGGAGAGAGAGAAAAATCTACACAAATAAAGAAAAACCAAAAGAAGAATATGGGTCTCTCCCAGAACCCTGGGGGGGGGGGCAGGCACTGAGAAAACTGACTTCAGAGTGCAAACAAAGAAGAACCCCCAGAATGACTGGTCTCAAACCACAAACCTAGATATCAAGACATTAATGAGGAGATTAAAAAGAATTGAGGAGAGACAAGAAGAAATTAGGAAGGAGTTGATAACTGAGATAACAGTAATAAAGAATACTGTGAATGAAATAAATAACAAACTGATAAACAAGGAAAGCAGAATTAACCAAGCAGCAGAAAGAATTTCAGCTTGAGGACCAAAATATAGAACTAACCCAAACTGTTAAAAACACAGAAAACAAGCTTTAAAAGACAGAACAAAACCTTCAAAAGATGAGTGATTACTTCAAGAGAAAGAGCTTAAGAGTAATTGGCCTTCCTGAAACAGAAAGAGAAACAGAAACCACCTTGGAACAAATATTTCATGAGATTATTGAAGAAAACTTTATCTTATCAGTGACACAAAAATTCACACACAAGAGATTCAAAGAACCCCTGCAAGACAACAAATGAGAAGATCAACTCCCAGACACATAATAATTCACCTAAACAAAGTAGGCATGAAAGAAAAAATCCTAAAGGCAGCAAGAGAAAAAGGCCAGATGACCTACCATGGTAGACCAATTAGAATAGCAGCAGATTTATCTACAGAAACCCTGCGGGCTAGGAGACCTTGGAGCCCTATTTTTAAAGTCCTAAAAGATAAAAAATTCCAACCAAGAATAACCTACTCAGCCAAGCTAAGCTTCATCGGTGAGGGAGAATTAAAATCTTTCCCAGACATCCAATCCAAAAGAACTTACGCTACCACCAACCACCTCTACATGAAACACTTAAGAAAGTACGAAACACCGAAGAAAAGGAAAAAAGAACAAAATTCTTCACAAGAGTACAGGAAAAAGAATAAAATACACATGAACCAACCCCAAAACCAAAAGAAAGACAACAAACCAAGAGGAACAACAACAACAACTCTATAAGAACTCTATGATAGGGACCAACTCTCACATTTCAATAAGTAACCTGAATGTGAATGGACTAAACACACCACTGAAAAGACATAGAATGCCAAAATGGATAAAATACCACCAGGCAACAATATACTGCTTTCAAGAAACCCATCTCACTAGAAAGGACACGCACAGACTCAAAGTAAGAGGATGGGAAACAAATATCCAGGCGAATGGAACACAAAAGAAAGGAGGAGTCACGATCCTAATTTCAGAAAAAATGCCATTTAGGCTATCAAAAATTTAAAAAGATACAGATGGCCACTACATAATGATAAAAGGTTCACTCCATCAACAGGAAATATCTATCCTAAACATATATGCACCCAACATTGGAATGCCAACTATCATAAAGCAACTTCTAGGACAACTAAAGAAAGATATTGACTCTAACACCATCATAACTGGGGACTTTAATACCCCACTCACAACTCTAGACAGATCATCAGGACAAAAAATCAGCAATGAGATCCAGAACCTCAATGTGATTCTTGACCAAATGGACTTAATTGATATCTACAGAACACTCCACCAAACGAGCACAGAATATACATTCTACTCATCACTGCATTGAACATACTCTAAGATCAACCACATACTTGGTCATAAATCAAGCATAAACAAATTTCAAAAGATTTCAAAAGAAATTTTGTCATGCACCTTCTCAGACCACAGTGGAATAAAAATAAGTATCAGCACCAACAAGCTTCCCCCCAAATCCAAAAAGACATGGACACTAAACAGCATGATGCTAAACAACTCCTGAGTCAACAATGAAATCAAAACAGAGATTAAAAGATACCTAGAAACAAATGAAAATGAAGAGACATCTTACCAAAATCTCTGGGATGCCATGAAAGCTGTAGTAAGAGGGGAATTCATATCCTACAAAGGCACATGAAGAAGGATCACAAATCAACAGCCTAACAAGTCACCTTAGGAAGCTGGAAAAGCAAGACCACTGGAACACTAACTTCAGCAGAAGAATGTAGATCACCAAAATAAAAGCCCAAATCTGGGACGTAGAAGACAAAGAGATATTACAAAAAATCAATGAAACAAAAAACTGGGTCTTTGAAAGGATAAATAAGATCAATGGTCCCTTAGCTAGACTGAGCAAGAAAAAAAGAGAAAACGCCCAAATAAATATAATCAGAAACACAAAAGATGAGGTCACATGTGACCCCGAAGAAATACAAAAGATCATTAGAGAATACTATGTACACTTGTATGGAAACAAACTGGAAAACCTTAAGGAAATGGAAGACTTTCTGATATCACACAACCTGCCTAGGTTGAAACATAAAGAAATCGAGACCTTAAATAGAGCAATAACAATCAAGGAAATTGACTATGTAATAAGAAAAAAAAAGTTCTGGACCAGATGGCTTTCTAGCAGAATTCTATAAGACATTTAAGGAAGAGCTGATATCAATCCTACTGAAAGTATTCCAGGCGATTGATATAGATGGAACCTTCCCCAAATCATTCTATGAAGCCAACATCACATTGACACCCAAGCCAGGTAAAGAGCCAACAAAAAAAGAGAACTACTGGCCAATATCTTTGATGAACATAGATGTCAAAATTGTCAACAATCCTAGTAAACTGGATTCAACAACACATCTCAAAAATCATCCATCATGTCCAAGTAGGCTTCATCCCTGGGATGCAAGGCTGGTTCAACATTCGCAGGACAATAAATGCAATTAAATACATCAACAGATGTCAGAACAAAAACCACATGATTATATCATTAGATGCAGAAAAAGCTTTTGATAAAATCTAGCACCCCTTCCTGATTAAAAACCCTCGAACACCTAGGCATACATGGAACATACCTCAAAATAGTAAAAGCCATCTATGAGAAACCACAGCTAGCATACTCCTAATCAGACAAAAATTGAAATCATTTCCTTTGAAAACTGGAACAAGACAAGGATACCCACTCTTTCCCCTCCTGTTCAATATATTATTGGAAGTCCTAGCTAGAGCAATCAGAAAAGAGAAGGAGATCAGGGTTATCCAAATAGGAAAGAGGAAGTCAAGTTATCCCTCTATGCTGATGACATGATTGTGTACCTTGAAAACCCAAGAGAATCTGCCAAAAGACTCCTTGCACTGATAAAGGACTTTGGCAAAGTCTCAGCGTATAAAATAAATGTGCAAAAGACAATCGCACTTCTTTACACCAATAAAAAACAAACACAATCCCATACAAAATAGCCTCAAAAAAGATGAAATACCTTGCCATCTTCTTAACCAGAGACGTGAAAGACCTTTACAATAAAAACTACAAAACACTGCTCAAAGAAATCAAAGATGACACAAACAAGTGGAAAAATATCCCATGCTCATGGATTTGAAGAATCAACATTATAAAGATGTCCATTCTACCTAAGGCAATCTACAGATTTAATACAATACCCATCAAATTAACAGCAACACTCTTCTCAGAGCTAGAAAAAACAATACAGGAATTCATATGGAAACACAAACGTCCAAGAATAGCCAGAACAATCCTCAGCAAAAAAAAACAACAACAAAAAAACAAAAACAAAGCAGGAGGTATCACACTACCAGACTTCAAACTTTACTATAAAGCTACAATCATCAAAACAGCTTGGTATTGGTACAGGAACAGTCATATAGACCAATGGAATAGAATTGAGATTCCAGAAGCAAAACCTCAATTTCTCAATCAACTCATCTTTGACAAAGCCTCCACCACCTACCACTGGGGAGAGGAGAACCTACTCAGTAAATGGTGCTGGGAAAACTGGTTGACCACATGCAGACGACTCAAACAAGACCCCTAGCTATCCCCATACATGAAAATTAACTCTAAATGGATCAGAGACATAAATGTAAAACCTCAAACGCACCCTTATGGAAATTGGAACTGGCATCCAATTCCTGAACAAAACCTGAAACCCACAGGCCATAAGAGATAAGATAGACAAGTGGGACCTCATTAAACTGAGAAGCTTCTGCAAAGCCAAAGAAACCATCAAGAGAGCAGGGAGACAGCCAACAGATGGGGAAAAAATATTTGCCAACCCCACATCTGACAAAGGCTTAAAATCTTGGATCTACAAGGAACTCAAATGTGCTGGAAAAAAAAAAAAACAACCCCATTATAAAGTGGGCAAAAGTTATGAACAGACACTTCTCAAAGGAAGACATCCAAGCATCCAACAGACACATGAAGAAATGTTCAACCTCACTAATCATCAAGGAGATGCAAATCAAAACCACACTGAGATGCCACCTAACCCCAGTCAGAATAGCAATTATCAATAACAAAAAATAACAGTTGCCGGAGAGGGTGTGGTGAAAAGGGAACACTTCTACACTGTTGGTGGGGGTGTAAACTAGTGCAACCTCTGTGAAAAACAGTGTGGCAATTCCTAAAAGCTCTAAATATTGACCTCCTGTATGACCCCATAATTCCCCTACTGGGAATATGCCCTGAAGAACTCAAATCACCCTATCAAAAAGATACCTGCACGCTAATGTTTATCACAGCATTGTTCACAATAACAAGAACCTGGAAGCCACCATGCTGCCCATCAAAAGAGGACTGGATTAAGAAAATGTGGTACATATACACAGTGGAATACTATGCAGCCATAAAAAAGAACAAAATCATGAATTTTGCAGCAACCTGGATGGAACTAGAGTCTATAATACTGAGTGACCTCTCACAGAAACAAAGATCTGAGTATCACATGTTCTCACCCAGATAGTGTACCTTGAATATCTATCATAATACTATAAGAAAAGGATTGACAGTGGTGGGGAATTATGGGGGGGAAGGAAGGGAAAGGGAAGTGGGGTTAACGGTAGTTAATATCTGTCTGGGGACAGGGAGACACCCCTTATCAACAAGGGTGCCCGAACGAAGCATATTTGTATACCTAACCCTTAACTGTACCCCACAATATTAAAATAAAAAAAATTGATAAAAAAAGAACAAAAGCAAAAAAGTACAAAGAACTTTATTACTCGTGGCACAACAGGAAGTATGAACATACTCTTTGCATCAGTTTTATTATTTATTTATTTTTGAGTTGGAGTCTCACTGTTTCCCAGGCTGGAGTACAGTGGCAGGCTCATGACCACTGCAGCCTCGATCTGCTGGGCACAGGTGATCCTTCCTCCCTAGCCTTCTAAGGATCTGCAACCACAGGCATGTGCCACCACGCCCAGCTAATTTTATTATTTATTGTAGAGAAGAGATCTTGCCATGTTGCTCAAGCTGGTCTTGAACCCCTGAGCTCAGGCAATCTGCTTGTCTCTGCCTCCCGGCCTGCATCAGTTTTACATGCTCCCAATTCCAGAAGGAATGACGCAGTAAGGCCCTGGTAAATGCTGCAGATGAGTCAGTTTGCATCACAGCTGGGAAACCCTGAATTCAGAAACATTCCATGTTTGGCAGGAGCAGCTAGCAAACCTGCCCCACCATTTGCCCAAAAGGGAGAGATTATTTTTATTTCCATGTATAGGAAACAAGTCAGTCCACCATTCCAGGGGGTGATAGCTATCCCTATCTTGCAAGAATCTGTTTTAAAACAACATTCCACAAAAAGACAGTTCAAGACAAATGATGTCCCTGCCTCTGCCCATTAGACAAGACCATACATGAGAAACCCATGAAGATTCACCTTTCAACAGTGCTCACCACATACTTGTTCACTGTAATCACTGTAGTCAACTTATAAGTATGCTACTGGGTCAACTACCCATTAATCCGGCAGAGAAGCTATGACCAAATTCATGTATTTCTTTCTCAAGAAACACTTGATTAAGACTACTACCAACAGGATACTATACATCAAAATGAGGGCAATTCACCTCTGCTATTCCCATGTGGATCCCACAAGTAACCAACTGAAACCCCAATGCTCATGAGTGACCTTATAAAGAACTGTGGCTTCACATAAGTTTTTATACTGCCATTTGAAGGCTGATGAGAAAAAACAATTGATCTTTGTGCAAAAATCTAATTTACATATATCTGATAAAATTAGGGGGTTTTGTGTTTCTCACCAAGAGAAAGCAGAGTCTGGATACAGTGACATCATGAGAACAAAGGGGCTGACAGTTGGGAAAAATGGGAAAAATAGGGCAGCAGTATTTATCCACACCCAAATGGGATTATACAATTGAACAGTACAAGGTGACGGGAGGTTGAGAAAAGACACAAAGGTACTCACTAGGACAAGAATGTTGTGGGTAGCTTTGGGCTCAGGAGAGGATCTGAAAGAAACTTTAGTCCTGTGACTGTGTAGTATGAACTTCTTGTGACTGATCTTAGAAAATAAAACTTCAGGGAATACAAATAATGCCGCATATAGTGAATCTATGTTTTTGTAATGACCTAGAGTAGAGCAGTATCCAAAATCTCTTTTGTGTGACATTTTTGCTGCTCCATTTGACAAATGCACATACAGAAAAAATAAAAGTACTACCAGGGAAAAGATCCAGCAGAAAATAAGAGAGTAATCAATGTATTGTGTAGATTTTACTTTCAGGTACTTACACCTGGAGTTCATGAACTGATCAAGTTAGTCTGGAAGACACTCAAGAGCCAGGTGGTGACAATAGACACAGCTCTGACCACTCTGAACATACATTAAAAGTATCGGTGGCTCAGCCTGTAATCCCAGTGCTTTGGGAGGCCGAGGTGAGTGGATTTCCTGAGCTCGTGGGTTCAAGACCCATCTGGGCAACTTGGTGAGACATTATCTCTCCAATAAATCAAAAAAAATTAGCCAGGTGTGGTAGTGCACGCCTGTAGTTTCAGCTACTTGGAAGGTTGAGGCAGAAGGATCACCAGAGCCCAGCAGGTCGAGGCTGCAGTGACCAAGAGCGGCCACTGCACTCCAGTCTGGGTGACAGAGTGAGACTCCAACTAAAAAAAAATTATCATTCAATGTCATTGAAGAAAGATTTGACTCAAAAGCTGTCAATGTCAAGGGAACTCCTTTAGAGAGAATTACAAAGGAGTGGGTTATAATCAAAGGAGTGGGTTATAGTCCTATCTGTGTGCCTCAACTTATTTTCAGTGTGGAAAAGAAAGAGATAGTGGTAAAGGAGAAGAGAAACGGTCCCGGATTCTGACTGTAGTCTGTGATAAAAAGGCAAATTCCTATTCCCAATTTTGTGAAGACTATTTTGTCTTTTGGTACATTTTGCTTTAATTTATGTAAAATATCATTCCTATGAGCAAAAATCTCATTGAAGATTTTTGAGATCAAGAGAAACTTTTGTTTTGTGTTTCGATGGGATTGCCAACAACATCAGGAGACACGTAGAGATGGAGAGGATTACTAGTTTATTTTATGGAATTCAGCACTAAGGGTGAGGTTGTGCTAACCTGGGGGAACAATGACAAATGATAGAAAATGGAAAGAAAGCATAAACCAACATAGGAACTAATGTTACTAGTCACTAGGGAAAACAATGGGAGAGCCCCAATCATGACCAACATCACACAACAAATCAATATGAATGCTTTGTTGATCTAAATTTGAGCAATAATAATATTTCTTTTAAAAAGCAAAAATAGAAGATGGCGACGGCATAGGTGAACTGGTGAGATTCTCTGAATGGACCAAGACTGCATACTGCTGAATAGACAGACTGTAAAGCAGAGGGAAAAGTGAACAAAGCCAGAAGACCCTCATAAGGAAGAACAGGTCATTGCAGAAGAGAAATAAAAGCAACCCCACCTTCCCTCAAAAACAGAATTGAAGAGGGGGAGGGAAAGGGGGAGAGGAGAAAAATCTACAGAAATGAAGAAAAACCAAAAGAAGAGTATGGGTCTCTCCCAGACGCCTGGGAGAGCAGACACTGAGAAAACTGACTTTGGAATGCAAACAATGAAAAGTCCCCAGAATGAAGGGTCTCAAATTGCAAATGTAGATATCAAAACAATAATGGAGAGATTAAAAAGAATTGAGGAGACACAAGAAGAAACTAGGAAGGAGCTGATATCTGAGATAACAGTAATAAAGAATACTGTGAATGAAATAAATAACAAATTGATAAGTATGGAAAGCAGAATTACCCAAGTAGAAGAAAGAATCTCAGAGCTTGAGGACCAAAATATAGAAATAACCCAAACTCTTAAAAACACAGAAAATAAGCTCAAAAAAACAGAACAAAACCTTCAAGAGATGAGTGACTACCTCAAGAGGCCTAACCTAAGAATAATCGGACTCCCTGAGGCAGAAAGAGAAACAGAGACCACATTGGAACAAACTTTCCACGAGATCATTCAAGAAAATTTCCCTTATCTAATCAGTGATACAAAAATTCAAACACAAGAGATTCAGAGAACCCCTGCAAGACAACAAATGAGAAGACCAACTCCTAGACACATAATAATTCGCCTAAATAAAGAAGGCACAAAAGAAAAAATCCTAAAGGCAGCAAGAGAAAAAGGCCAGATCACCTACCATGGAAGACCAATCAGAATAGCAGCAGATTTATCTGCAGAAACCCTGCAGGCTAGGAGAGCTTGGAGCCCTATCTTCAAAGTCCTAAAAGATAAACAATTTCAACCAAGAATAACCTACCCAGCCAAGCTAAGCTTCATCAGTGAGGAAGAATTAAAATCTTTCCCAGATATCCAATCCCTAAGAACTTATGCAGCCACAAAACCATCCCTACATGAAACACTTAAGAAAGTACTAAACACAGAAGAAAAGGAAAAAAGAACAACATTCTTCACAAGAGTACAGGGAAAAGAATAAAATATACACGAACTAACCCCAAAACCAAAAGAAAGACAAAAAAAAAGAAAAAAGAAAAAACCAAGTGGAAGAACAACAACTCAATAAGAACTCCATGATAGGGACGAACTGTCACATTTCAATAATTAGTCTGAATGTGAATGGACTAAACGCACCATTGAAAAGACATAGAATGACAAAATGGATAAAATATCACCAGGCAA
>NW_007246676.1:0-11037 GCF_000164805.1 Carlito syrichta | reverse complement strand
AACCTGGAAATTTTTTAGACTGAGAACTCGTACAACAATGATTCTTTATTTGTCCTTACTTGGAGGCCGTGTAGTGTACTGTATGTGAGGACTCTCTTTCCCTAGATTCCTGTTCCAAATCCCTGATTCTTGTTTAGCCCTTACTAAGATGCCATGTAGATATTTTGATAGAGGAAGCATGGAAAACAAACTTTTTTTTTCCTTAGCAAGTGGCCATGTAATTTCCTGTATATGAGGACTGCTATTACGCACATTCATGCCTCGAATCACTGACTCTTTTTAGCCGTCAACAAGATGCCCTGTTGATTTTCAGGACAGAGGAGTCCTAAAACCCAGAATCCATAACAGCTATACAGTTGCCTGTATATGAGTCCTTCTGTTCACAGATACATGTGTCAAAAGTTTCATTCTTGTTTAGATCTTAGGAAGACGCCGTATACTTTTTTGGAGATTGAGAAAACATGTCACCCACATTCCTAAATCTTTCTTAGGAAAAGTCAGTGCAGTTGCCTGTATATGAGTATTTCATTTCCCTAGTTTATGCTTTAAAAACCCAAATTCGTGTTTAGGCCTTAGCAAGACACCCTGTAATTTTATTGAGATGGAGGACACGTGTAAACCACATTCCTTATTCTCCTGTAGCAATAGACAGCACAGTTTACTGCATATGAGGACTCCCGTTATCCAGATTCCTACTCCCAAAACCTGAATCGTGGTTATCTCTTAGCAAGATGTTCTGTAGGTTTTTGGGATGGAGGATTCGTGTAAGCAAGATTCCTTATTCTTCCGTAGCAACATGTCTTGTAGTGTTCTGTATATGAGGACTTTCATTACTGAAATTCCTGCATCATTCTCAGCAAGACGCTAATATATTTCCTGGTGACCAAAAATTCCAGTTGCTTGGATATCAAGGAAAAGACTCCCATAAAGTTCTTGAGGAATTGTAACCCGAGATGCCTGGTTTCTTTTCAAAAAACAAACTAAAAATGTGGCGACATAGATGCCCAGATTGCTGATTAAACCTTATCAAGAGACTTTGTTGATTTAGGCGATTGAGAACTCCAAGAACCGGATTCCTTTCCGTTCTCAGCAAGGTGCCCTGATTTTCCCTGTCAATGTGGATTCCAAACACTGTGTACAAAAATGCAGATGCCCAGATGTTTCCTGGGAACGTGGAATCCATGAATCCTGGTTACATTTTAATAATTCGTACTAAATATTTGGCAACTGCAAAACCTTCGACCCTTCTCTAAATAAAGTACAAACAGAAATTTAAGGATTACCACGTTCATCTTAAGACCAACATTACATACAAATATGGTAAGATGATACTTTTTTTCCGGGAATCTGGCCTTAATTGTTCTGAGGAACTTAAGGGATTTGTACTACCAGATACCCGATTACAACTCTCAACAGGACCAGAATGTTGCTGGAGTTCTGAAATGACTGATTCATAATACCCACAAGCCAAATATCTCTGAAACATGAGACGAGCTTGAAGCCTTGATTCTTGTTTATACCGCAGCAAGACACCCTGAGAATTTTTCAGATTGTGGACTAGTGTATCACAGATTCCTTTTACTTCTTTACCGAGGGGCCGTGTAATATCTGCATATGAGAATCCTGTCTGGAAAACCTGATTCTTGTTTTGCCATTAGCAAGATGTCATGTAGATATTGTGACGGAGGAACCATGTAAAAGAGGTTTCTTAGTTCGCCTTAGCTAGAGATCATACAGATTCTGCATATGAGGACTGTTATTACCTATGTTCCAGCTTCTAAACCTTGATTCTTGTTTAGCCTACAGCAGATGTCCTGTTGATTTTAAGGACTGAAGACTGCTATAACCCCGATTATTTTTCCTCCTTGGCAAGGGGCTGTGTAATGTCCTGTATATGAGGACTCCCTTTCCCCAGAATCCTATTTGGAAATGCTGATTCTTGTTTTGCCATTAGCAAGATGTCATGTACATATTGTGATAGAGGAACCGTGTAAAACAGGTTTCTTATTTCTCCTTAATAGAGATCGTGTACATTCTGTATATGAGGATTGCTATTACCTATGTTCCAGCTTCTACACCCTGATTATTGCTTATGTCACAGCAGACGGCCTGTTGATATTTAGGAATTAGGACTGCTATAACCCCGATTCTTTTTCTTCCATGGCAAGGGGCTGTGTACATTCCTGTATATTAGGACTCTCATTTGATACATCCTGCTTCGCATCTCTGATCCTTTTTAGCACTTTACAAGATGCTTTGTAGATTTTTGGGATTGAGGACTCGTGTTACCCAGATTCCTTAATCTTTCTTAGCAAAAGGTCATGTAGTTGCCTGTAAATAAGGACTCCATTTCCCAGATTCATGCTCAAAATCAACATGATTCATGTTTAACCCATAGCAAGTCGACCTGAAGTTTTTTTGGGGATTGAGTACACGAGTAACACAGATTCCTTATTCTTACTTAGCAATAGGGAGTTAAGTTTCCAGTATGAGAGGACTCTCATTACCCAGAATTCTACTTCAATAACCTGATTCGTGGTTACCTCTTAGGAAGATGGCCTGTAGTTTTTGGGATTGAGAATTCATATAAGGAAGATTCCTTATACTTCCTTAGCAATATGACGTGTAGTTTCCTGTTTATGACGACCTCCATTACCCAGCTTCCTGCTTCACTCTGCAGGATGCTGAGACTGTTCCTGGTGAAAGAGAATTCCAGTTTTTTGGATATCAAGAGAAGACGTCCATAATGTTCTTTGGGATCTGGAATCTAAGATTCCTGGTTCCCCTTCACAAAACCTTCCCAATTTGTGAAATCTTCCAAACCCAAAATCCCAATTCCTACCTTCCCACCCACAAGAATTTTCTGTACTTTGACGTCACCTGAATCGAGGAATTTTGTACCAATATAACTTTGATTCTGGGGAATATGATTATGGTCGTAGATGTTCCTAGGAAACAAAAGGATTTGTTGTGACGGAACCTTGATTACAGCTAATAAGAGGACCAGAAAGTTCCTGAGGATTTGTAATGACAGATTTAGCATATCCATGGAGCAAGTAGCTCTGAAAATGTACGGACCCAGATGCCCAGATTGCTGATTACACCTTATAAAGGGGCCAGGTAGTTTCCGGAAAATGAGAACACTTACAACCGGATTTCCGTTTCTTTCTCAGTAAGATGCCCTGAATTTTCCTGTCGATGTGGATTCCAAACTCAGTATATCAAAAGACAGATGCCCAGAGGTTCATAGGGACGTGGATTTCCTGATTCCTGGTTACCTTTAAAAATACGTACTAAACATTTGGCAACTGCAAAACCCTTGTCCCCTTTCAAAATAAAAAGAGACACGGAAGGGGAAGGATTACATGGTTCACCTTAAGACCAGAGTTACATCCAAATATGGCAAGAAGATTCTTTTTGTCCTGGAATCTGGCCTTAGTTGTTCCCAGGAACCTAACGAACTAGGAGTGCCCAATACCCGTTTACAACTTTTAAGAGGACCAGAATGTTGCTGGAGTCCTGAAATGACCGATTCATAATCTCCGCATGCTAAATTGCTCAGAAATGTTTGGGGAGATCGAAGGTCTGTTTCTTGTTTGTCCCATAGCAGACACCCTGGGAATTTTTTGGATTTAGGCATCCTACAACAATGATTCTTTATTCGTATTTAGTTGGAGGCTGTATAGTGTCCTGTACGTGAGGACTCTCTTTCCCTTGATTCCTGTTTCAAAACCCTGATTCTTGTTCAGCCATTAGTAAGGCACCATGTAGATTTTTAGATAGAGGAGCCGTGGAAAACAGATTTCTTCTTTTTTCTTAGCAAGAGGCCATGTAATTTCCTGTATATGAAGATTCCTATTATCCACATTCATGCCTCGAATCCCTGATTCTTTTTACCCGTCAGCAAGATGCCTTGTAGATTTCCAGGAATGAGGACTCATATAACCCAGATTCTTTATTTTTAGCAACAGCCATGTAGTTACCTGTATATTTCTACTCCTGTTCACAGATACTGGCGTAGAAAGATTGATTCTTGTTTAGATCTTAGGAAGACGCCGTGTACCTTTTTGGGGATTGAGAAAATATGTCACCCATATTCCTTCTTCTTTCTTAGGTAAAAATTCAGTGCAGTTGCCTGTATTTGAGGATTTCGTTTTGCTAGTTTATGCTTCAAAAACCCAAATTCGTGTTTAGCCCTTAGCAAGACACCCTGAAGCTTTTTTAGGGATGGAGGACACGTCTAAACCATATTCCTTATTCTCCTTTAGCAATAGACAGTGCAGTTTCCTGTATATGAGGACTCCTATTATCCAGATTCCTACTCCCAAAACCTGAATGGTGATTATCTCTTAAAAAGACGCTCTGTAGCTTTTTGTCATGGAGGACTCGTGTAAGCAAGATTCTTTGTTCTTCCGTAGTAACAGGTCGTGTAGTGTTCTGTATATGAAGACTCCCAATACTTAAATTCCTGCTTCCTCTCAGCAAGACGCCAAGATATTTCCTGGTGACCTAGAATTCCAGTTGCTTGGATATCTAGAGAAAGACTCCCATAAAGTGCTTGAGGAATTGGAACCCAAGATTCCTGGTCCATTTTCCAAAGACACACTAAAAATGTGGCGAGATAGATGCCGAGATTGCTGATTAAACCTTATTAAGAGACCTTGTAGATTTAGGCGCTTGAGAACCCCATGAACCGGATTCCCTTTCCATTCTCAGCAAGATGCCCTGATTTTCCTGTCCGTGTGGATTCCAAATCTCTGTATACAAAAATACAGATGCCCAGAAATTTCCTAGGGACCTGTATTCCATGAATCCTGGTTACATTTTAATAATTCGTACTAAATATTTGGCAACTGCAAAACCCTTGGCCCCTCTACAAACAAAGCACAAACGGAAATTTAAGGAATACCAAGTTCATGTTAAGATTAAAGTTACATCCAAATACGGGAAAATCATACCTTTTTTCCGGGAATCTGGCGTTTATTTTCCCGAGGAAACTAAGGGAATGTACTACCAGATACCCGATTATAATTCTCAAGAGGACCAGAATGTTGCTGGAGTCCTGAAATGACTGATTCTTAATACCCACAAGCCAAATATCTCCAAAACATGAGACGAACTCGAAGCCTTGATTCTTGTTTATACCACAGCAAGACACCCTGAGAATTTTTCGGAATGTGGACTAGTGTATCACAGATTCCTTATTCTTCCTTAGTGAGGGTCCATGTAATGTCCTGTATATGAGGAATCCCTTTTCCCAGAATCCTGTTTGGAAACCCTGATTCTTGTTTTGCTATTAGCAAGAGGCCAAGTAGATGTTGGGATGGAGGAACCATGTAAAACAGGTTTCTTGTTTCTCCTTAGTTAGTAATCGTGAAGATTCTGTATATGAGTACTTCTATTAACTATGTTCCTGCTTCTGAACCCTGATTATTGTTTAGGCAACAGCCAATGGCCTGTTCATTCTTAGGACTGTGGACAGTTATAACCCCAATACTTTCTCTTCCTTGACAAGGGTGTGTGTATTTTCCTGTATTATAGTACTCTCAATAGATACATCCTGCTTCGAAACTCTGATTCCTATTTAGCACATTCCAAGATGCTCTACAGAGGTTTGGGACTGAGGACTCGTGTAAATCAGATTTCCTTTTTTTTCTTAGCAAAAGTCATGTAGTTGCCTGTAAATAAGGAATTTATTTCCAAGATTTTTTCGATACCCTGATTCTTGTTTAGCACTTAGTAAGAAGTCATGTAGATTTTTTGAGAGAGGAACCGTGGAAAACAGATTTCTTCTCTTTTATTAGCAAGAGGCCATGTAGTTTCCTGTATATGAGGATTGCCATTACCCAAATTCATGCCTAGAATCCCTGATTTTTCTTTAGCCGTCAGCAAGATGCCCTGTAGATTTTCAGGACTGAGGACTCGTATAACCCATATTCCTTATTTTTAGCAACAGCCGTGCAGTTATCTGTTTATGAGTACTCCTATTCACAGCTAGATGCGTCAAAAGCTTGATCCTTGTTTAGATCTTAGGAAGACGCCGTATACATTTTTGGAGATTGAGAAAACATGTCACCCACATTCCTGATTCTTTCTTAGGAAAAGTCAGTGCGTTTGCCTTTATATGAGTATTTCATTTCCCTAGTTTATGCTTCAAAAACCCAAATTCGTGTTTAGCCCTTAGCAAGAAACCCTGATGTTTTATTGGGATGGAGGGCACGTGTAAACCAGATTCCTTATTCTCCTTTAGCATTAAACAGGGCAGTTTCCTGTATGTGAGGACTCCCATTATCCAGATTCCTACTCCCAAAAACTGAATGGTGGTTATCTCTTAGCAAGACGGTCTGTAGGTTTTTGGGATGGAGGCCTCGTGTAAACAAGATTCCTCATTCTTCCGGAACAACAGGTCGTGTAGTGTTCTGTATATGAGGACACCCATTACTGAAGTTCCTGCTTCATTCTCAGCAAGACACCAAGATATTTCCTGGTGACCTAGAATTCCACTTGCTTGGATATCAAGAGAAAGAGTCTGATAAAGTCCTTGACGAATTGGAACCCATGATTCCTGGTCCCTTTTCAAAAGACACACTAAAAATGTGGTAACTTATAAGCCCAGATTGCTAATTAAACCTTATTAAGAGACTTTGTAGATTTAGGCGATTGAGAACTCTAAAAACCGAATTCCCTTTCCATTCTCAGCAAGATGTCCTGATTTTCCCTGTCCATGTGGATTCCAAAACTCTGTGTACAAAAATGCAGATGGCCAGATGTTTCCCAGGAACGTGGATTCCATTGATGCTGGTTACATTTTAATAATTCGTACTAAATATTTGGCAAAAGCAAAATGCTTGGCCACTCCACAAATAAAGTAAAAACGGAAATTTAAGGATTACCAAGTTCATCTTAACCAAAGTTATCACCAAATATGGCAATATGATCCTTTTTTTCCGGGAATCTGGCCTTAATTGTCCTGAGGAACTTAAGGGATTTGTACTACCAGATACCCGATTACAACTCTCAAGAGAACCAGAATGTTGCTGAAGTCTTGAAATGACTGATTCATAATACACACAAGACAAATATCTTTGAAACATGAGACGAGCTCGAAGCCTTGATTCTTGTATATACCGCAGCAAGACACCCTGAGAATTTTTAGGATTGTGGACTAGTGTATCACAGATTCCTTATTCTTCTTTACCGAGAGGCCATGTAATATCTGTATATGAGGACTTCCTTTCCCCAGAATCCTGTTTGGAAACCCTGATTCTTGTTTTGCCATTAGCAAGATGTCATGTAGATATTGTGATGGAGGAACCGTGTAAAAGAGGTTTCTTAGTTCTCTTTAGCTATAGATCATATAGATTCTGCATATGAGGACTGCTATTTCCTAAGTTCCAGCGTCTTAAAATTGATTCTTGTTCAGTCCACAGCAGATGGCCTGTTGATTTTAAAAACTGAGGACTGCTATAACCCCAATTCTTTTTCTTCCTTGGCAAGGGGCTGTATATTTTCCTGTATATTAGGACTCTCATAATATACATCCTGTTTCTAAATTCTGATTCTTTTTAGAACTTTCCAAGGTGCTCTGTAGATTTTTGGGATTGAGGACTCGTGTAACCCAGATTCCTTATTCTTTCTTATCAAAAGGTCATGTAGCTGACGCTAAATAAAGACTCCATTTTCCAGATTCATGCTCGAAAACATCATGATTCGTGTTTAGCCCATAGCAAGGTGACCTTAAGCTTTTTAGCGATTGAGGACCCGATTAATGCAAATTCCTTATTCTTACTTAGCAATAGGCAGTGAAGTTTAGTGTATGTGAGGACACACATTACCCAGATTCCTACTTCAAAAATCTGATTCGTTGTTACCATTTAGAAGACGCCCGTAGTTTTGTGACTGAGACTCATATAAGAAGATTCCTTATATTTCCATACCAATATGATGTGTAGTTTCCTGTATATTAAGACCTCGACTACCCAGCTTCCTGCTTCACTCTGAAGGATGCCAAGACAGTTCCTGTACACCGAGAATTGCAGTTTTTTGGATATCAAGAGAAAGATATCCATAATGTTCTTTGAGAACTGGAATCCAACATTCCTTGTTCCCCTTCACAAGACCTCCCCAAAATGTGGAATATTCCAAACCCAAAACCCCAATTCCTACCTGCCCACCCACAAGAATTTTCTGTACTTTGAGGTCACTTGAATCAAGGAATTTTGTACAAATATATCTTTTGATTCTGGGGAATATGATTATGGTTGTAGATGTTCCCAGGAAACAAAAGGATTTCTAGGGCCAAATCCTTGATTACAACTAACAAGAGGACCAGAAAGATCTTGAGGATCTGTGATAACAGATTTAGCGTATCCACAGAGCAAGTAGCTCTGAAAATGTAGGGACACAGAAGACCAGATTGCTGATTAAACCTTATCAAGAGGCCCTGTAGATTCCGGGAAATGAGAACTCCTAGAACCGGATTTCCTTTTTATTCACAGTAAGATGCAATAATTTTTCCTGTACATTTGGATTCCAAATTCAGTATATACAAAGACAGATGCCCAGAAGTTTCCTAGGTTCCTGGATTCCATGATTCCTGGTTACTATTAAAAGTACGTAGTAAATATTTGGCAAATGCAAACCCTTGTCCCGTTTCAAAATAAAAAAGAGAGAAGGAAAGGGAAGGATAACAGGTTTCACCTTAAGACTAGAGTTACATCAAATACGGCAAGAAGATTATTTTTGTCCTGGAATTTGGCCTTAGTTGTTCTGAGGAACCTAACGGACTGGGAGTGCCCAATACCATTTACAATTTTTAAGAGGACCAGAATGCTGCTGGAGTCCTGAAATGACTGATTCATAATATCGGAATGGTAAATTGCTCTGAAACCTTTGGGGAGCTCGAAGATCTGTTTCTTGTTTGCCCCATAGCAGAAAACCTGGAAATTTTCTGGATTGAGGACGAGTACAACAATGATTTCTTATTTGTACTTAGTTGGAGGCCTTGTAGTCTCCTGTATGTGAGGACTCCTTTCCCTTGATTCTTTTTTCAAAACCGTGATTTTTGTTTAGCCCTTAGTTAGAAGTCATGTATATTTTTTGATAGAAGAACCATGGAAAGCAGATTTCGTCTCTTTCACTAGCGAGAGGCCATATAGTTTCCTGTATATGAGGATTGCTATTTCCCACATTCATGCCTCGAATCCCTGATTCTTCTTTAGCCATCATCAAAATGCCCTGTAGATTTTCAGGACTGATGACTCATATAATGCAGATTTCTTACTTTTAGCAACAGCCGTGCAGTGACTTGTATATGAGAACTTCTGTTCACAGATACATGCATCGAAAGCTTGATCCTTGTTTAGATCTTAGGAAGATGCCGTATACTTTTTTGGAGATTGAGAAAACATGTCACCCCCTTCCTTATTCTTTCTTAGGAAAAGTCAGTGCATTTGCCTGTATATGAGGATTTCATTTCCCTAGTTTATGCTTCAAAAACCCAAATTCGTGTTTAGCCCTTAGCAAGAAACCCTGAAGTTTTATTGGGATGGAGGACACGTATAAACCAGATTCCTTATTCTCCTTTAGCAATAGACAGTGCAGTTTCCTGTATATGAGGAATCTCTTTATCCAGATTCCTACTCCCAAAACCTGAATGGTGGTTATCTCTTAGCAAGGCGGTCTGTAGGTTTTTGGGATGGAGGTCTCGTGTAAACAAAATTCCTTACTCTTCTGTAGCAACAGGTCGTGTAGTGTTCTGTATATGAGGACTCCCATTACTGAAATTCCAGCTTCATTCTCAGCAAGACACCAAGATATTTCCTGGTGTCCTAGAATTCCAGTTGCTTGGATATCAAGAGAAAGACTCCCATAAAGTTCTTGATAAATTGGAACCCAAGATTCCTGGTCCCTTATCAAAAGACACACTAAAACTGTGGCGTCATACAAGACCAGATTGCTGATTAAACCTTATCAAGTGTTTTTGTAGATTTAAGCGATTGAGAACTCCAAGAATCGGATTACTTTTCCGTTCCCAGCAAGATACCCTGAATTTCCTGTCCATATGGATTCCAAAACTCTGTGTACAAGAAGTCAGTTGTCCAGATGTTTCCTAGGGAAGTGGAATCCTTGGATCCTGGTTACATTTTAATAATTCGTACTAAATATTTGGCAACTGCAAAATCCTCGGCCCCTCTCCAAATAAAGTACAAATTGAATTTAAGTTTTACCAAGTTCATGTTAAGACCAAAATTACATCCAAATACGGCAAGAGGATACTTTTACTGGTAAACTGGCCTTTATTGTCCCGAGGAACCTAAGGGACTTGCACTACCAGATTACCGATTACAACTCTCAAGAGAACCAGAATGTTGCTTGAGTCCTAAAATGATTGATTCATAATACCCACAAGCCAAATATCTCCAAAACATGAGATGAACTCAAAGCCTTGATTCTTGTTTATACCGCAGCAAGACTCCCTGAGTATTTTTCGGATAGTGGACTAGTGTATCACAGATTCTTTATTCTTCTTCACAGAGGGGCTGTGTAATGTCCTGTATATGAGGACTCCCATTCCGCAGAATCCTGATTGGAAAACCTGATTCTTGTTTTACCATTAGCAAGATGTCATGTAGATATTGTGACAGAGGAACCGTGAAATAGAGGCTACTTAGTTCTCCTTAGCTAGAGATCATGTAGATGCTGCATATGAGTACTGCTATTATCTATGTTCCAGGGTGTAAACCCTGATTCTTGTTTAACCCACAGCAGATGGCCTGTTGACTTTAAGGACTGAGGACTGCTATAACCTCGATTCTTTTTCACCCTTGGAAAGGGGTTGTGTATATTCCTGTATATTAGGACTCTCATTAGATGCATCCTGCTTCGAAACTCTGATACTTTTTAGAACTTTCCAAGATGCTCTGTAGATTTTGGGATTGAGGACTCGTGTAACCCAGATTCCTTATTCTGTCTTAACAAAAGGTCATGCAGTTGCCTGTAAATAAGACTCCATTTTCCAGATTCATGTTCGAAAAC
>NW_007246675.1:528352-529281 GCF_000164805.1 Carlito syrichta | reverse complement strand
GAGCACTTTTTCATGTGTCTGTTGGCTGCCCGTATATCTTCTTTTGAGAAGTGTCTACTCATGTCTTTTGCTCACTTTTTAATGGGGCTATTTGTTTTTTTCCTTTTGGTGCATTTGGGTTCCTTGTAGATCCTAGATATTAGGCCTTTGTCAGATATACAGCTGGCATATATTCTCTTCCCATTCTGTGGGCTGTCTCCCTGCTCTCTTGGTGGTTTCTTTTGTTTTGCAGAAGCTCGTTAGTTTGATGAAGTACCACTTGTCTATCTTATTTCTTAAGGTATTAGCCTTTAGGGTTCTGCATAGGAATTGGTTTCCAGTTCCATTTCCATAAGGGTGTCTCCTGCGTTTTCTAAGATTCTTATAGTTGGAGGTTTTAGGTTTAGGTCTTTGATCCATTTAGGTTAATTTTTGTGTATGGTGATAGGTAGGAGTCCTGTTTCAATCTTCTGCTGTGGTCAGTCAGTTTTCCCAGCACCATTTACTGAATAGGTTCTCTTCTCCCTACCGGTTGTTGTTGGAGACTTTGTCAAAGATGAGTTGGTTGAGACTTTGCTTCTGGAATCTCTGTCCTGCTCCATTGGTCTATGTGCCTGTTCTTATACCAATACCAGGCTGTTTTGATTACTGTAACCTTATAGTAAAGTTTGAGGTCTAGAAGTATGATGCCTCCTGCTTGGTTTCTTTTGTTAAGAATTGTTTTAGCTCATGACCCACCTAGGCAACTTGGCAAGACCTCATCTCTACAATAAATCAAAAAATTAGCTGGGTGTGGTAGCACATGCCTATAGTTCCAACTACTTGGAAGGCTGAGGCAGAAGGATCACCGGAGCCCAGCAGGTCGAGGCTGCGGTGGCCGGGAGCGGCCACTGCACTCCTGTCTGGGCGACCGAGTGAGACTCCAACTCAAAAAAAAAAAAAAAAAAAAT
>NW_007246675.1:490064-527472 GCF_000164805.1 Carlito syrichta | reverse complement strand
GACCACTCCCAGCCACTGCAGCCTCGACCTGCTGGGGCTCCGGCAATCCTTCCGCCTCAGCCTTCCAAGTAGCTGGAACTACAGGTGCGCGCTACCATGCCCGGCTAATTTTTGTGATTTATTATAGAGATGAGGTCTCGCCTGCCTAGGCGGGTCTCGAACCCGCAGGCTCGGGAAATCCACTCACCTCAGCCTCCCAAAGGTGCGGGATTACAGGCTGAGCCACCAAGCCCGGCTGGTCCAGGGTTTTTTTTGGTAGATAGTTTTTGTATGACAGAGTCAATTTCCTGGGTTGTTATTGGTCTATTTAGTGTCTCAATGTCTTCTTGTTTCTACCTGGGGAGGTTGTGTGATGTGAGAAAGTCTTTCATTTCATTTAGGTTATTGAGTTTGTTTCCATATAGGTGTACATAGTAATCTCTGATGATCTTTTTTATTTCATCGGGGTCAGTTGTGATTTGATCTTTTGTATTCCTGGTTGTGTTTATTTCGGCTTTTTCTCTTTTTCTTGGGCATTCTGGCTAGGGTACATCAATCTTTTTTTTTTTTTTTTTTTTGAGTTGGAGTCTCACTCTTTCACCCTGACTGTAGTGCAGTGGCCGCTCCTGGCCACCGCAGCCGCAACCTGCTGGGCTCCGGCAATCCTTCTGCCTCTGTCTTCCAAGTAGCTGGAACTACAGGTGCGCATTACCACACCCGGCTAATTTTTTTGATTTATTGTAGAGATGAGATCTCTCCAAGTTGCCCAGGCGGGTCTCGAATCCGCGGACTCAGGCAATTCACTCACCTTGATCTCCCAAAGCACGGGATTACAGGCTGAGCCACCGATCCCGGCCCATCAATCTTGTTAATTCTTTCAAAGAACCAGCTTTTTGTTTTGTTGATGTTTTCTATGATATTTTTGTCTCCTGTGTCCTATATTTGGGCTTGTATTTTGGTGATTTGGATTCTTCTGCTAAAGTTGGGGTTTTGGCGGTCTTATTTTTCTAGCTCCCTTACATGATTTGTTAGACTCTCAACTTCTGATTTTCCGTTTTCTTGCTGTATGCTCGTAGAGATATAAATTCCCCTCTTAGAACTGATTTCATGGCATCTGAGAGGGTTTGGTAAGATGTTTCTTCATTTTCATTTGTTTCCAGGAATCTTTTAATTTCCTCTCTCATTTCACTGTTGACCCAGTAGTTGTTCAACATCATGGTGCTTGGTGTCCATGTCCTTGTGGACTTTGAGGAAATGTTGTTGGTTTTGGTATTTATTTTTATTACACTGTGGTCTGAGAATGTGCATGGCAAGATTTCAACCTTATGGAATTTGTTTATGCTTGTTTATGGCCAAGGATGTGGTCGATCTTGGAGTACATTCCATGTGGTGATCAATAGAATGTATATTCTGTGGTTGTTAGGTGGAATAATCTGTAGGTATCTATTAGGTCCCTTTGGTCAAGTGTCAAGTTTAGGTTCTGGATCTCCTTGTTGATTTTTTTTGCCTTGATGATCTATCTAGGGCTGTCAGTGTATATTCAAGTCCCCTGCTATAATAGTGTTAGAGTCAATATCTTTTTTAAGTTTATTTAGTAGTTGCTTTATAAATGCTGGTGCTCCTGTGCTGGATGAATATATGTTTAGGTTGGATATTTCTTGTTGATGGATTGAACCTTTTATCACTATGTAGTGTCCTTTTGCAACTTTAAAAATTTTTGATAGCTTAAAGGTTGTTATGTCTGATATTAAAATTACAACTCCTGCCTTCTTTTGTGATCCATTTGCCTGGAAACTCATTTTCCATTCTTTAACTTTTAGTCTGTGTGCATCCCTTGTGGTGAGATGAGTCTCCTGGATGCAGCAAATAATTGGGTCATGGTTTCTTATCCAGTTTGCCATTCTGTGTCTTTTCAGTGGTGTATTTAGATTCACTTTCAGGCTGATTATTGAAATGTGATTGTTTCTCCCTGTTATATGGTTCTTATAAAGTTTTTTCTTTGTTTGCTTGTTTTCTTTTGGCTTTGGGATTAATGTATGTGTGTGTTTTCAAGTTTCTTGTTGTGCTGTTTTCTCTGTTGATTCTGTGCTTTGCTGTTCGCTTGGGAAGTGTGTGGTCATTCTTTTTTTTTCTTCTGTGCTTAATATCTTTTTAAGTGTCTTTTTAGAACTGGTCTGGAAGCTGCATGATCTCTTAGGGATGGGAAGGATTTTAATTCTCCATCACTGATGAAGCTGAGCTTGGTTGGATAGGAAATTCTTGGCGGAATTTGTTTTTCTTTGAGGACTTTAAATATAGGGCTCCAGACCCTTCTTGTTTGTAGTGTTTCTGCCTATAGGTCTGCTGCTATTCTGATTGCTTTTTCCCAGTAGGTAGTCTGACCTTTCTCTGTTGCTGCTTTTAGGATTATTTTTTTTGTGCCTACTTTGTGTACGCAAATTACTATGTGTTAGTGGTTGGTCTTCTCATTTGATGTCTTGTGGGGGTTCTCTGTATCTCTTGTGCTTGGCTGGTGAAATCTCTGGTGAGATGGGGAAAGTTTTCTTGGATTATCTCTTGGAATACTTGCTCCAAATTGTTCTCCATTTCCCTTTCTTCTTCTAGGATACCAATCAGGCATAGGTTTGACCTCTTGTATAATCACACATCTCTTGTAGGCTTTGTTCGTTCTTTCTGAGTCTTCTGTGGTTTGTTTGTTTTTTTTGAGTTGAAGTCTCACTCTGTCGCCCAGACTGGAGTGCAGTGGCCACTCCCAGCCACCGCAGCCTCGACCTGCTGGGCTCCGGTGATCCTTCCACCTCAGCCTTTCAAGTAGCCAGAATTACAGGCATGCGCTACCACGTCCGGCTGATTTTTTGATTTATTGTAGAAATGAGGTCTTGTTGTCCAGGCAGGTCTTGAACCCGCAGGCCCAGGCAATCCACTCACCTCAGCCTCCCAAAGGTGTGGGATTACAGGCTGAGCCACCGAGCCCGGCTTATGTTTTTTATAGATCTGTAAAAAACATGTTCTAGTCTTGAAGTTCTGAGATTCTTTGTTCGGCTAGAGTAATTCTGCTTTCCATGCTTGTCATCTTATTTATTTCCCGGATGAAATTTTTTATTGTCAAAATCTCTGTTACAAGTTCTTTCAGTGTTGCATCTTGTCTTTCTTGAGTCTTATTCACTCTTTCCATTGGTTCCCTAATTCCCGTCATATTTTGGGGACAGTCATTGGTGACTTCCATTGTTTGAGCACTAAGGTCTGATTTTTCAGGAGTTTTGTCTTTGGCACACTTGAAATTGCCTGAGGTCTTCCTTTGGTTTTTCCTCACTTGTGACAGATCTCTTGTTTTTCTCTTTACTTCTGTTATTCAGTGTCAGTGGGAGAGGCTTTCCCTTCTGATGTTTGCTCAGTCCTTTATTCTTCCCTGATCTGGGCTCTGGATTTGTTCTACTTTGAAATAGGATGATGATTAGGAAGCTTTGGTATCTCTTGTAATTTTTGAAATTTGTATAAAGTAGGGGATGGGGCACTAGGAATCAGAGACTACTTGCGAATTAAAATGTTTACTTATTGTGGTATGTGTTCCCTGAGACCCACTCCCCACCACCACTCTATATGATGATGCAAAGCAGAAATCAAACCAATGAAAAAGCAATTGAACACATATACATACACCCCCAAACAAACTGGAATAACAGCGAAGTGAAACAAAACAAACAACAACAAAAAACCCAAGGAAACTAAACACACACACACACACACACACACACACACCTGGCACAAAGTGAATAAAGAAGAAAAATAGAAGACTGGAGCAAAATTTTTTTAAAAAGAAAAAGGGATTCACGTTGAACCCTCACACATATGTTGACACACACCTTAAACTATAAAAAATGAATATAAAAAAGTCCTAGAAGAACACAAGAGCAAAATCCAGCAACAAACTCGAAAGGTGAGCACTCAATTATTCACCATATATACATAAACAGAAAACAACAAATAAAAGAAGAAAGAAACAGAAAAAGAAAAAACAATTTTGGCAGGAAGATGCAGATCAAACCCTCACATACATATTCATGCACAAAGGAAAAATATTTTAAAAATAGATGAACTCGCAAAAAAACACTTAAAAACTTTTCAAAAATTAAAAAATAATTGAAAGTTTAAATAACACACACAAAAATTTCCCCCCTTATTACAGGCTCTGTAATTGTTCCTCTAATCAGGTCTGTCCTGCAGAGCCACCTCTTTCGCTGTCTCCTCAGGGAAGGTAGCAGGGAAGGAGGAGGGACAGTGGAGGTGGGTGGGGCTGCAGTCCTCCCCTTCTACTCTTGTGTGGTCAGGGAGATTTCCTCCCGTGGGGAGGTACGGGATTGTCTCTTCCCCGGATATGTACTCTCACTGAGGGTGCCCCAGCCAGGCCTATGTTGGAATGGAGTTCTCCTGTTGTGACTGAGGTCCAGGCTCCGCCTCGGTTTGTCCCTCTCAGTTGTGGCCCAGCTGTGTGAATCTGCCGTTTAGAGGATTGCTGGGGAGGAGGGGGTTTGGGTCAGCCCTGGACTCACCATTGATCTCTTTGGAGTTCTTCCTCGTCCTTTTCTGGCCACACTCTTTGTCCCATGGCTGGAACAGGGTAGGGGGGTGGGGCACCTGGAACTCAGCACTGTCAGGTCCCGCTGAAGTTTGTGCTCTCAGGATACTCCCTCTGGGCAACCATCAGTCCCTGAGTAGTTGATCTGCCAGTCAGAGAGATCTCATCTGTTGCTCTGTGTTGAGCAAGTTGGAGCACTTTCCTGCCCCACCTTCCAGATGATGGTGGGGTGCCTCTCTTGTCCTCTTCCGTGGGAACTTGCCTTTGAACTCCCTGTGCAGCCCCTGCCAGAGCCCTGCCATGTGCTAAAGTGGTGAGAGAAAAGCCAGGAGCTGGCAGTCTCTCTCCTGCTTCAATGGTGAGGGAGAGCCTGGGGAGATAGTTTCTCCCTGCTGCTTTTTCAAAGGAATACTTCTGTTCGTTAAAAAAAACAATGGCGCTTGGCTTCTGTGACCTGGGAAGAGCCAGAGATGAAGTAGCGAGGCTGCAGCACCAGCTGTTGCACCAGGGGCCTGGCCACCCTCTTACTAGCCCCACTTAGTCTCTCCCAGCAATTTCTTTCCAGGGAGGGTTTGCTGATTTAAAAAAAAAAAGAAAAGAAAAAGAAAATGGCACTCGGCTTCTGTGTCCTGGGTATCGCTAGAATCCAAGCCCAACCGCTGACACCAGCTACTACACCAGGAGAGCCCTGGCCACTACCTCCCTAGCCCTCACTCAGTCAGCCACTCACACACCCACTCGTTCACCAGCACGTACACAAACTTTTCCATACACTCACTCGCTCACACGGGGACTCTCATAGTCCCACTGACTCGACCACCATCTTCCTGATCTGTTTGTGTAACTTTATTTAGAGGAGTGTGAGCTGTCCCAGCTACCTGATGCCTCCTCCAGTTTTTGATCTTGTGATAATGATGTTTTTGAAGAGTCCAGGCCAGTTTTGCAGAATCTTACTCAATTTAGGTTTATTTGTTTACTCGTGATTAGATTCAGGTTAAACATTTTTAATAGACGACCTATCTGGTGATGTGTCTTCAGTGCATCACATTTGGAGATACATGATTACAGTTTGTTCCATTGTGGGTGATGTTTGATCACTTGATTAAGCATAATGCTTAGTGTATTTCTCTATTTTCAAGACTTTTTCCTCTTTATAATTAGTAGTCTATGTGGCAATACTGAATATCCCATTCTCCCCAAATTTTTCACCCAATGGTTGTAGCGCTTATTGATGATTTTTGCTTCAGTTATTACTTTAGTGACTGTAAAAAGGTAATGTTCTAATTCTTTTATTTTCTTCTACATTTATTAGTTGGCATTTTTCTATTAAGGAGGACATTTCCTTCTTGCTCTGTTTCTCTTTTTTTTTCATTATTGTTATGGACTCAGAGATTTTTCTTTTTTATTTCATTGGTTGTACATTCTTTTTTTTTTGGAGTTGGAGTTGGAGTCTTAACTTTGTCGCCCAGGCTGGAGTGCAGTGGCACACTCACAGCCACCCCAGGGTTGACCCGCTAGGCTCCAGTGATCCTTCCGCCTCAGCCTTCCGGGTAGCTGGAACTATAGGTGTGTGCTACCATGCCCAGCTACTTTTTTTTATTTTTATTGTAGAGATGAGATCTCGCCAAGTTGCCCAAGCTGTTCTTGAACCCGTGGACTCAGGCAGTCTGCTCACCTCAGCCGTTCAAAGTGCTGGGATTACAGGCTAAGCCACTGCTCCCGGATGATTATACATTCTTGTCATTATTCATATTGATGCTCAAATGTTTTAAAAATCTGGCCAGTGAGAGCCTGTTTAGACTGGCTCCTGTGTCTCTTTAATATATATTATTGACCTAAAGGAATAGAAAAAACAGAGGCAAAATTAGTGTAAGTAGAGATTTTATTTGGGCCAGGTTTGAGGACTGCAAACTGGAAGCATAGATTCAAGTTGCCCTGAATATATGCTCCAATTAGCAGCAGTTACAAGTGGGTTTTTAAAGGAAAAGAAGACTCTGAGAGGCAGAGGCAAGAAGATTGCCTGAGCCCATGGGTTCAAGACCAGCCTGGGAAACTTGATGAGACCTCGTCTCTACAATAAATCAAAAAATTAGCTGGGCGTGGTGGTACACACCTGTAGTTCCTTGGAAGGCTGAAGTGGAAGGAATGCCTGAGCCCAGCAGTTCTAGGCTGTGGTGGCTGTGAGCGTGCCACTGCACTACAGCCTGGGTAACAGGGTGAGACTCCAACTCAAAAAAGAAAAGAAGAGGCAGTTTCTAAGTTGTTACACTTACGTTAAAATAACACAAGTTATTAATTGGCTATGCATTCTTTATGGCACAAATTCCAGGAACATGAAGACAATGGGTAAGGAATAAAATATCTTTAAAAAATTGTCTCTCAGGAAGGAGGGGCACTGGGGCACAAGTGAAGTCCCATACTCTTCTCTGTGAACCAGATAAAAGTTTGCAAATCTGTAATACAGCAGACTCATTTTTCTTTTCTCAGTCTTCATCTGTTATTGAGTATTTTCTTATGGTTACAACAAGATTTTTTTTGTTACTTGTTTTGTATCTTCCCTGCTGCTGTCCTGGAATCAGAACAGGTATTTCTTTAAAGATCTCATTATTTTTAGTGAGGAATGTCATTAGAAATCAAAGTCAGTGTGCTGGGGTTGCTCCTTTCTGTTGGTGTTTCATTGCCCCTAGACTCTTTGAGTGGATAGACCTAGAGACTACACACACACACACACACACACACACACACACACACACACTGCTCCTTTCTGTTGGTGTTTCATTGCCCCTAGACTCTTTGAGTGGATAGACCTACAGACTACACACACACACACGCACACACACACGCACACACACACACACTGCTCCTTTCTGTTGGTGTTTCATTGCCCCTAGACTCTTTGAGTGGATAGACCTACAGACTACACACACACACACACACACACACACACACACACACACACACACACACACACACACACACACACACTGCTCCTTTCTGTTGGTGTTTCATTGCCCCTAGACTCTTTGAGTGGATAGACCTAGAGACTACACACACACACACACACACACACACACACCCCTCTTCTTTTTGTTTGAGTCTGGGTCTCACTGTGTTTTCGAGGCTGGAGCTCAGACAATTCTTTCACCTCAGCTTCCCAAGTAGCTGGGACTATAGGCATGTGCCACCACAGCCAGCTTATTTTCTTTTTATTTTTGTAGAGATGAGATCTTGCTATGTTGCCCAGGCTAGACATGCATATATCTCTTTAAACATGAATTTATGGAACTAATTCTAATTCCTAACCTCCAATGTCCTTTTGATTTTTTAAAATTATTATTTAATGTTATTCCATTGTATACTTGTATCTCTTCTCCATAGTTAGATGACTGGTTCCTTAAAAGTCTCAATATATTTTTACTTGTTTGATCTGTAACAATGAAATTGCTGCGTCATTATCATTGCTAGCACCAAACCTACCGAGTAAAGTTAAAGATTTCTTTGCATTTCTTTTTCTCCATAGAATATTGTTTATAATTAATGTATCATCTAACATTAAGTACTTCATGGGCACTTAAGACAATTTACTGTAATTAAACATTTTAGATAGAAAACCCTCTATCTACTTCATTTAAAAAATTATTTAATCTAGTAAACCCTATAAACTGAAAAATTGACTGAGGCGTATGTCAGTTGATTTTGAGGTTTATTTTCTCAAGGTTTAGGATATGCCAGGGAAAAAGAAACACAAATCACAACAGCATTTGTGATTTTTGCTGTTTTTGGTGACTTCAGTATTAAAAGGGGAATGGGCAGGAGGGAAGGAGGAAAAAAAAATATGGGTGGAGGGGAGGTAATGAGGCAAAGGTTTACCTTCTTGTAAAGGCTTTAATTAACATTCAGTGAATTTACATCATGCATGTGAAAGGAGGGGGTAGAGGAATAGTCAGTTATGTGTTCATCTTGTGTTCAGTAAATCTGCATTTCACAAAGAATGAAATAGTAGTGTAGAAAGATAGAGGAAGAAGTCAATTACCCATTTTTCTGGGAATAGGCAGAGGGATGATTTCTAGTCTTGTCCTTGTTTTATTCCTATAAAGATAAGCTGTTACTTTACGTTGTCAGGGTGAGCACCAAGAGACTTCTGTTTTTAGGGTTTTTCCATGGGGTAGATACGTATTCTGAAAGATTCTGAGGCCCACAGGCATAGTTCCTTGCAAGCAATTTGTGAGGGAGGTCACCTGAAGAGATGTGGCCCTTCATCATTGCAGCTATCTGTTTCGGAACAAAAGGAAGGTAGGTTTTCTGTGTGTGACTCATTTCCCAGGCTTGCCTTTCCCTTTGGCATAGTGAGTCTGCAGTCCCCAGATACTGTTTTTGGGTGGGTTTTTTGGTCATATTCCACAGATTTTATTGTGTTGTAACGTTATTTGATAATTTTAAGTTAATCTTATTCTGTATAGTAGTTGCAAGTCTCCTGAGGAATTCTGCGATTGTGATGCTATATACAGAGGGAGGAAAAAAATGTATACACATTTTAAGAAGGGAAAGGCTGTATTAATATTGCAATATTCAAAATATACCTATAACAAAAGATGAATACAAGTCACATTTGACTTCTGCAATTCCAAGAGCTGCTCAAAGTGGTTACCATCAGTGTCCAGACACTTCTGATTACAGTGAACTAAAAGTAATACATAGATAACTGAGTTGGAATCTCTGTCGCCCAGACTGGAGTGCAGTGGCCGCTCCTGGCCACCACAGCCTCGACCTGCTGGGCTCTGGCGATCCTTCCGCCTCAGCCTTCTGAGTAGCCGGAATTACAGGCACGCGCTACCACGCCGGCTAATTTTTTGATTTATTGTAGAGATGAGGTCTCGCCTGCCCAGGCAGGTCTCGAACCTGCGGGCTCAGGCAAAAATCTTGTAGTTTTTTGGGGTTTTTTTTTGAGTTGGAGTCTCACTCTTGTCGCCCAGGCTGGAGTGCAGTGGCACACTCATGACCACCACAGCCTCCACCTGCTGGGCTTAGGCGATCTTTCTACCTCAGCCTTCCAAGTAACTGGAACTACAGACAGATGCATGCCATCACGCCCAGCTAGTTTTTGGGATTTATTGTGGAGACGAGGTCTTACCAAGTTGCCCAGGCTGGTCTCAAATTCCCAGACTCAGGCAGTCCTCTCGCCTTGGCCTCCCAAAGTGCTGGGATTATAGGCTGAGCCACTGCGCGCGGCCAACCTTGCAGTTTTCTAAGTGACTAGAGGAATAACAATATTTTCTGTTAAAATATTTGTTCCCTTATACAGCTCTGGAACAGTTACAGAGGGATAAGAGTGAAAGGCAGTTATTATAACAAGCCCCTTTCAACCACACCTGAGCTTATGTTAATAAAGTGATTTTTGGAAAGTCCCCAGATAACCACTAGGCAGGGGGAATGGTTGTCAGGAGAACCAACCCAATACTCAGAGGGTTGAAATTCTTAGCCCTATTCCTCACCCCTGGGGGGAGGGTCTGAAGGTTGAGCTTGTCACCAGTGGCCAATGATTTAATCAGTCCTGTCCACCTCATGAAGCCTTACTAAAAACTCAATGATTTAATCAGTCCTGTCCACCTCATGAAGCCTTACTAAAAACTCAACTCAAGGGGACTTCCAGGAGGGTGAGCAAGAGCACACATCCAGGTGCTGGTAGTATGGTGCATTCCAACTTCACCCTTTTGTTACACCTTGATCTATGCAACTGCACCTGGCTGTTATTCTCTATCATTTACAGTGTCCTTTATAATTTAGTAAATGTGTTTCCCTTTGTTTCTGTGAGCTCTTCTTGCAAATTAATCAAACTAAAGGAGGGTGTCATGGGAACCTTAAATTTTAGCCCATCTGTCAGAGGCACAGCTAGAACACCCTGGGGCTTGTGATTGATATCAGAAGTGAGGGACTGTCTTAGGGACTGAGCCCTCAACCAGTGGGATCTGACACTATCTCTAGGTAGATAGAGTCAGAGTTGAATTGAATTAGAGGACACAGCTGGTGTTCACGAAGAATTGCTTGCTTGATGTATGGGGGAAAAAATTCCATATTTCTGGTGAAGCATGTTGTGAGCATATAGTGTGAAAAACTGGTTTGTTTATTCCTATATTCTCAGAGCTATAAAATGGCTTATCCTGTACGGCCAAGCTATGTTTCAAATTATCTCATTTAAATTTCCTTTTTTTTTTTTTTGAGTCGGAGTCTCACTTTGTCACCTGCTGGGCATAGGTGATCCTTCTTCCTCAGCCTTACAAGTAACTGAAACTACAGGCGCACGCCACCACGTCTGGCTAAATTTTTGATTTATTGTGGAGACGAGTTCTCACCAAGTTGCCTAGACTGGTCTCGAACCCCTAGACTCAGGCATTCCCCTTGTCTCAGCCTTCCAAGTAGCTGGAACTACATGCACGTACCACCACACCCAGTTAATTTATGTATTGTAGAGATACCATGTTGCTCAGACCAGTCTTAAACCGCTGAGCTCAGGCAATCCTCTCGCCTTAGCCTACCAAAGTGCTGGGATTACAGGCAGAAGCCACTGTGCCCAGCTATTATTTGCTTTTTAATCAATGAATTAATTTTGTCCTGAACTTCCTAGCAGTCTTATTAAAAGGAAATAATCAGTTGTATGACTTCCATCACTCAAGAAAACAAAGTTTCCTTTGCATTGAATTACAGGAGGAATTTTACTTTAAAATTTTTTTTTATTTTTATATATTTAAAGGGGTAAAGTACAGATTTCCTACATGCATATGTTACTGTAGAAGTAATTTTATTGTGGAAATAATATTTTAAGAGCAGATATACAGACCGGGCGTGGTGACTCAGCCTCATCTCTACAATAAATTACAAAAACTAGCTGGACATGGTGGCGTGTGTCTCAGCTACTTGGAAGGCTGAGGTGGAAGGATTGCCTAAACCCGGAGGTCAAGGCTACAGTGGCTGTGAGTGTGTCACTGCACTCCAGCCTGGGCGACAAGAGTGAGACTCCAACTAAAAAAAAAAAAGATATTCAAATATTTCTTAAATGATTATTTTATTGCTGTTAAATATATAAAATTTAAATCATATCTTTAAAAAATTTTAGGTGGTTTGCTGATCTTAGAGGATTTCAATTTAGGAACTTTAAGGAAATTGGTAGTTAGTGCGCCCCTTAGACTCTCAGATATACATAACTTTGTATGCTGGCAGCACCATAGCTCAAGAGGCCTGTTTGAAACTTGATTGTTAGTGAGATAAAAAATTTTAGTTGTTTCAAATGGACAGTATGTTCTTTGGTTCTATTCTCTGAGTAGTTAAGTGTAAATGTTTTGTGGTATTCATTAAAGACAGATTCAGATACTTTTTGTGGTTCTGTAGCTTGCTAAGAACTAGGGAAATCAAAGAAATCCTACACTATTTCTATATCTTACAATAGCTTATATACTTGTCTAAGCTTATTAGAAAATTGTACAAATACAAAAAAACTTGAATGTACATTGAGAACATACTCTTCTGTCAACATTAAATTACTTTGTTTGCATGATACTAAATCGTGCAAACCAGGAAGTTTTATATTTGAACTAGTTCTAATCACTAATAAAAATCCTCAAGAGTATAGTTCGTTTTGCTGCTCGTTCTAATTTTATAATTATAGTATCCCCTAATATCGATTAACTTTGACTTTCTGGATTGACTTATGAATTATAGACTAGGAATGCTCCATATGAATAACCTGGTTTCTTTGGCCTCCAACGGGACTTTAAAACAAAGAAATCAGGATATATCATTTAATCTACCTCTGGAGAAGAGTGGTATTCCCTAGTCCCAGGGTTTGACAACCTTTATCATCATTGTCTTTTTAACCAAAGTCCCTGCCGCTAAAAGTAAACAATTTCTCTTGGTTTGTTCTAGTGAAAATATGATATACTGGCATGATTATAGAAATGACACTCTCGTTTTTTTCCCCACCCCCAAAGACTTTTTCTTTTTCAGTACAACTTTAATCATTGTTACTAACCCAAATTGATTTTAGATTCTATTACTGAAAAAAACCTCAATTTTGCCATTTATCGAGGTGTTAATTGAAATATTAATATATTTAGAGCAGAAATGTCGTTTTTTAGGGAATCTAGAGCAACAGCAAAGCTGAGGTCAAACTGCCATAAGGATGGACACCAAGGAAGCTGTGTTTGGGACAAAAAGAAATCAAGATAAGGTAGATGCAAAGTAGAGAAAAGAACTGGACCTTGGGGGGAGGGGGTGGTAGGTGGGAGTGGGTTGTATGCTTCTAAGGGCAAAGAGTAGTTAGATTTCTGAAGAGGAAGCCATGAAAGTCTTAAAGGAAATATTGAGAATTTGGGCTTAAATAATATCTTTCCTTTGAATGTACGTGTTTTAGCTTTTAGCTTGCAGAGTACTTTAAACAGAGGTTAGGTGTTCTGATGGGGTGGGTTAATATTCTGGGCTAGTATTTCCTTGCTGGATAGTTGTGGAAGACACTGTTGGTTTTAGCTGGTAAAACCATTGCCAAAACCCAACTTTAGCACTAATGCCTGTAATTACTTGGAAGTTGAAAGGGAATCTCCAGTTGAAGCATTAAACTGACAAAATCAGTACAGAAATTTTAATTTTCCTTTTATCCTTATGTTACAAAGATTGTGTTTCTTTTCATAGCAACATGAACCGTGAAGACCGGAATGTGCTGCGTATGAAAGAACGGGAAAGGCGGAATCAGGAAATTCAGCAGGGCGAAGACGCCTTCCCACCTAGCTCTCCTCTCTTTGCTGAACCATACAAAGTGGTAAGTTGTCCTTTGAATGTTTTCTTTTCCCATTAGCATACACTTTTGCTAATGTTTTAAACTTGAGTTTTTATATTAGAAAATAATTGTTATGACTACCACCTAACATTTTTTGCTGTCCTCTAAATAGAATATGCTTTTTTAGAGTTAAACTTTTCTTTGGAGTATACTAAGCATATGGAAAAGTACACAGAATAAGTAGTATGGCATGAGGAATTTCCACAGTATAAACAACCACATAATCAGTACTCAGATAAAGAAATAAGAGTATTACTAGCACCCTAGAAATCCTTTTCCAATCCCCCTCTCATTGCTGTTCTGTACTCTTAAAAATGTGATCCGAATTGGCTCAAACATTTGTCTGTCTACTTGTAGCTGTACTACTAACCATAGGTAGGCATTTCACGTTTCTGAGCCTTGAATTAAAATTTTGTGACTCAGTTTGCATTGTCTGTTGCTTTCTAGGTGTCCTTTCATATAATGTTAATCAAAGATGAATATTTCATAAATTTTTGTTTTTCATTGTTTCTTGCCATTTGTGTTTACTTAGTTTACTAAGTTTCAGAGATTATTAGTATGTTTGAATAGACATGTCTTCAGTATCAATCAGATTTTTGTTGTCATAGACAGTTGAGTATAACTTATTTCATTAGATGTTTGTTTCTGCTTCTACCTGTAACATTAAATTATAAGGAATATAATGTTTTCGTAGGTAGCCAAAATATGAGTGTTGGGGCTAATTTTCTAGCCTAGAACTTAAGTACATAAGGGCAGATTACTTTTCTGTTCTTCAAAAGATTTTTGCTGCTGTTCGAGTATGCTTATTAGTGAAATTTGGATTTTTTTCCTTCCTGGAATTTATTGCATATACTTTTCAGTCTCCTGTAGAATATTTGTTTCTCTCTCTCTCTCTCTTTTTTTCTTTTTCTTTTCTTTTTTTTGTTTTTGAGTCGGAGTCTCACTCTGTTTCCCATGCTGTATGTGGTAGGCACACTCAAGGCTACTGCAGCCTCGACCTGCTGGGTTCAGGCAATCCTTCCACTTCAGCCTTCCAAGTAACTGGAACTACAGGCATGTACCTTCACACCTGGCTAATGTTTTGATTTATTGTAGAAACAAGGTCTTGCCAAGTTGCCCAGGCTGGTCTCAAACCCCTGGGCTTAGGCAGTCCTCTTGTCTCAGCCTCCCAAAGTGCTTGGATTATAGGTGTTTGCCACTGTGCCTGGCTTTTTTTTTTTTTTTTAAAAAGACAAAGTCTCATAGTGTTGTTCAAACTGGAGAACTGTGACTGTTCACAGGTGGGATCATAGTGCACTGCAGACTTGAGCTCCTGGACTTAAGCAATCATGCTGCCTCAGTCTTTCTAGTAGCTAGAACTACTAGGCATGTACCACCATGCCCAACTTGTATTTTAGCATGATTATTTTTAGACACTTCAATGAATTTTTTTCACTATAGAAATTATATATTTGAAGTTTGCTTCTAAAATATGTGGTAATGCCTCCTTTTGAAAAGCCCCTTTTCATTTGAAGTTTGGAAAGTCAGTTTATAAGCATGTTTTATTTCTGATTATGCTAATTGTATAATTTTATTTTACCTTTTTTTGTAGACTAGCAAAGAAGATAAGTTGTCAAGCCGTATTCAGAGTATGCTTGGAAACTACGATGAAATGAAGGATTTCATAGGAGACAGATCTATACCAAAGCTTGTTGCCATTCCCAAGCCAACTGTACCACCAACAGCAGATGAAAAATCTAACCCAAATTTCTTTGAACAGAGACATGGAGGCTCTCATCAGAGTAGTAAATGGACTCCCGTAGGACCTGCACCCAGCACTTCTCAGTCTCAGAAACGGTCCTCAGGTTTACAGAGTGGACATAGTAGCCAGCGGACCAGTGCAGGTGGCAGTAGTGGTACTAACAGTAGTGGACAGAGGCATGACCGTGACTCATATAGCAGTAGTGGGAGCAATAGCCGGAAAAAAGGCCAGCATGGATCAGAGCACTCCAAATCACGCTCTTCCAGCCCCGGAAAACCCCAGGCAGTTTCTTCGTTAAGTTCTAGTCATTCCAGGTCTCATGGGAATGATCACCATAGCAAGGAACATCAGCGTTCAAAATCACCTCGGGATCCTGATGCAAACTGGGATTCTCCTTCCCGTGTACCGTTTTCAAGTGGGCAGCACTCAAATCAGTCTTTCCCACCTTCGTTGATGTCGAAGTCCAGTTCAATGTTACAGAAACCCACTGCCTATGTGCGGCCCATGGATGGACAGGAGTCCATGGAACCAAAGCTGTCCTCTGAGCACTATAGCAGCCAATCCAATGGTAACAGCATGACTGAACTGAAGCCCAGCAGCAAAGCACATCTCACCAAGCTGAAAATACCTTCCCAGCCTCTGGATGTAAGTCACACATTTAGAATTTTTAACATTGTTACTGTGTGAAGCATTTGCCCATGAAATTATGATTGCATTTGAACTTCCTATTTGTCATAATAATAAAGAATGTAGAAGTTTAAAGATGAAAAAAGTTTAAAGAAACAGTAAAAGTAATTTGTCAGTTAGTCCCAAGTGGATCCATAGAGCTATTGACTTTCCTGTTGGGAAATGGAAGAGAATGTCATTCATGGTTTCCAAATATTAAAAAGACAAGTCTGCTATAGAATAAAAGCATGATCCATCAATACCTTAGATTTCCACTTTTTTATTTTATGGGATAATATGCTTTGTTTTATTTATAAAGAAAATTAACTTCTCTATTTTTAGATTGATAATCGTGAATGAGATGTGGACTGTGACGTATGGCAGACTATTAGGCCCGTGGAGATGATAATGTTGTATTTTTGGATACTGTGATCCTCTTCTCTGGTTACATTTAAGGAGTTGTGATGGCTCTACCAGATTCATAGTGGTAGTTTGAAGTTTATAGTGTTTATAATTGTGTACCAAAACATGATATGAAAAATAGCTAAAGAAGTAAGCACTCATTGTGAAATAACTGAAATTTTTTTATCTTCTAATATAATTCATACCATTAAAAATTTTAGATTAAAAAACTTAGAAAGTAATGTCAATAGCTGGCAATCACAGCTCATAGTTCAAAATGGTTGGCTGAGGAGTCTGGGATGTGTAAAATGCTGTTTTGAGAGCATTTAAAAAATCTTGCCTGCAGCCTTAGGAAATTCATTGTTAGTTGCATTTGTCATCTGATTATTCCTCTCAAGAGAACAGTAAAATGATAATTCATTCTTTCTTTAAACCACCTTGTCTTTAGAGTTAGGCTTGAGTTCACCTCTCCAATTCCTGTTTGTACCTTGGAATAAGCAATTTACCCTCTATGATTTAAGAAAGACTATGTAAAATGTTTCTGTTCCATACCAGTAATATTTCAGTAACACCTGTTTTAAGCTGTTTATGTGAAATTATGTATTTCAGCAGCATGAGGTATCTTGTACAAAGCTAAGTAATGTTAAAATGGCTGCCACTCTGACTATAGTTACTTCATTTTGACTTTTCATCCTTTCAGTATATAAATATATTTTTCGATAAACTGCTCACCTGGAAAATTACATTTTAAAAATTATTTCTGATCTATGATATGAGAATGATAGCTGGGCATGGTGGGTCACACCTATAATCCAGCTCCTTGAAAGACTAAGGCAGGAGAATTACTTAAGCTCAGAAATTCAAGGCTGACCTGGGCAACATAGTGAGACTTTGTCTCTTAAAAAAAAATTAATAAAAAAAATTTAAAACAAAATTCATAAACCTTTGAAACACATAAGGTTCTTGCTGGGTGCAGTAGCTCATGTCTATAATCCCAGCACTTTGGGAGGCGTAAGCGAGAAGATTGCCTGAGCCCACGGGCTCAAGACCAGCCTAGGCAACATGGCGAGAATTCATCTCTACAAAAAATCAAAAAATTAGCAAGGCATGGAGGCATGTGCCTGTAGTCCCAGCTACCTAGAAGATTAAAGCAGAAGGATTGCCTAAGCCAACAGGTCGAGGCTGCACTAGCTGTGGTTGTGCCACTGCAGTCCAGCCTGGGCTACTTGAAAAACTTGTATTTAAGAAATTAGTCCAGATATTCGAACTAGTGTTCTGATACTTGTAATAATGTTTTTAACTTGTAATAATTTGTATAATGTTTTATACTTGTAATGTTTTAAAATCTGTGACACAACTACTAAAAATCTAGTAATAAATGACTCCAAATCTAATGTGTGCTTTTTTTTTTTAATCTTTCTTAAGGCATCAGCTTCTGGTGATGTGAGCTGTGTGGATGAAATTCTGAAAGTAAGTTTTAAAAAAAAAATTGTTTAATCCCTATAATTATGATGCCCTGCCACCCTCTTATTCTCTTTCTACCTATATTTCACAAAGGATCTGAAGCAACAGATTGCTTATGTGTGTAACTTGATTATATCTGTCATAAGTACTTGACTCTGTTCTGCTGATACTTAGGTTCTGAATTATATGGTTTGTTTACTATTTGTCTTCAAACAGCTTGTTTTGTTTTTTGTTTTTAAGTAAAACAGATTTCAGTCTTAACACTTTCCCTTGAAAACAGGAAAAAAAATTTGCATTTTCTCAGGTTTATCGGATCATAATTTAAAGTGTATAAAGCTCAGTAGTGATCAGTCAAACCATTATGATAAAAATACGGTGCTCTGTAATTCATCTATACCTACCAGCCAAATCCTACAATAATAGACCTCCTCTGAGTACTGAAAATTTTGAGTGTTTAATGGAATATGTTTAAAATTGACACTTGACCAAAAAGTACATTCCTCTATTGGAAAAAGAGAAAGTCTAGTGAATTAGTGACTGACAATGACTGCTTTTGTTTAGTAGAGAAAACTGTCAGTGACTTATTACTTGTACTTTCCTGTTTTTTTGTGAGCACCTAAATTTGTGTTGTATATGCATTTCACTGTGGACACTTTTGAAAGACTGCCTGCATTGGCTACTTGCACTCTATTCTCTCTCATTCCTTCGTTTAGCCCACTGTAGTATCCTTTTGCCTCTACCGTTTTGCTGAACCTGTTTCTCCAGGGTCATGATCCTCCTTCTCATCTAGGAGCTTCATTTGAGTTTGTTTTCTTTACTCTCTCTGCTGTTTTAGTTTTTATTTTTTCCTTCTGAAAACATTCTTCTTTCCTTGACTGTTATGCTACATTATTTTTATTTCTCATCCGCTTTTCTTGCCGCTTTTCACTATCCTTTTGTAATTCTGTGTTTTCTTTTATCCCTTAAGTATGGGTGCTTTATTCTATTTCTCTTCTTCTTTTTTTTTTTTTTTCCTACTGTTTGACTTGCCTTTTCTACCATTTTTGGCTTTATTAGACAGCTATTCAATCTGTCCTGCCTTGGCCTCCTTTGGGTTTTGGTTTAAATCTCTTAATTGCTTCTTAGCTGGATTTCCATTTGGATTTTTCTTTGCTGCTTCAGAGTCAACATGTCTAAAGTCATACTTAGCAGACTTTCTTCTATTAGTCGTACATCTATGTGCTTTTAAGTGTAGAGTCCTCATTACCTCTGAGGTTCTTTCTTGTTCTATTTAATAACAAAACTAAATGTAGACTTTCCCCTTTTTTGGAAAGTGTCCATTCCTTTCTCTTTCTGCCACCTTGAGCTTCAATAATTATAACAGAGTCTTCATTTTTCCTTTCTGTCTCCAGAATCTCCCTGCTTATCTGTCTTCTGCACTGTTAACAGATTCTTCAGTCCTGGTCTTCATAAATCCATTTTTTTGTTAGAAATTTTTGATGGCTCTCTAAGACCCATGGAAAGAATAGTATCCAAGTTTAACATCCACAGGCCAGTCCTAACATCTCTCATTACTAATTGACCACTTTTGCCAGACTGGTTTACCTAAGCCATACACTCTGTTGCTCATTTACCTCCTTAAAGTAAATTTTCTTGGAATGGGTTTCTCCTTCCTCTTTATTTAATATACCTTTTTTTAGGATCCCAGTGAAAACCATCTTCTCCCTGTATCAGATTATCAGACCACGGTGATAACTCTTTAATTTTTTGTTGTTGTTATTTTGTTTTTTGAGTCAGGTTCTCACTCTGTTGCCCAGGCTAGAGTGCAGTGGCATGATCACACAGTTCACCACAGGCTCGACCTCGTAGGCTCAGGTGATCCTTCTGCCTCAGCCTCTTAAATAGCTGGGAATACAGGCACGTGCCATCATGCCCTGCTAATTTTTAAATTTTTCGTAGAGGCAAGATCTCAGTATGTTGCTTAGGCTGGTCATTACTAGGACATAGATTATGATTTGTGTTTGTCACATAACAAAATACTTTGGACATCATTTCATATCAGTAGTTAAATAATATGTTCAATTTATCATATTAATGTCATAAAATTAATGTTCCATTGTATGGGTGGCTGATAATTTATTTGATCAGTACTGTATTGTTGGTATCAACCTAAATAACAGAGGGGCTTTCTAAAAGAAAAGATATTTATTGGAATTGAGCATTACAATGGGAATATGTGTGTCATAGTAAACTGTGTATTCAGGGAGTTAAAGGAAGATAAAGGCTTTTTAAAGGAAAAAATGTGGAAGATTACATAATTGTTTTTGAAGTAATTATCCTAGCTACAAAGATCAGTAATAAGGGTAATACCAGTCCAAACAGGCAGTTGCTGGGAAGAGGTCTTTGCAAAAGTATTTTTTTGGTAAGGTTTTGATGGTATTTGTATAAGGTTGTGGCTTTGTAGTCTTTTTTATTTAACAGGCATACAATTGTGACAACTCTTTCTTTATGGCCTTTACCAGCCCTATTTGTCAGCATGTTTTTTGTTTTTGTTTTTGTGTTTTGTTTTGTTTTTGAGGTGAAGTCTCATCTGGTACCTAGGCTGGAGTGCAGTGGCATAATCACAGCTCACCACAGCTTTGACCTCCTGGGCTCAGGTGATCCTCCCGCCTCAGCCTCCCCAGTAGCTGGGACTACAGGCACATGCCACCACACCTTACTAATTTTTGTATTATTTGTAGAGACGTGATCTTGCCATGTTGCTCAGGCTGGTGTAGATCTCTTGGGCTCAGACTCCCACCTCAGTGTCCCAAAGTGCTAAGATTACAGGCATGAGCCACCATGCCTAGCCAACTCAGTTTTGTTTTGTTTTTAATGTTAGTGACTCCACTTTGATTCTGATAAGTTTCATATTGAATACTTAGGTTGTTTCCTTTATTTATTTATTTTTTGTCTTTTTTTTTGAGTTGGGGTCTCACTCTGTCACTCAGGCTGGAGTGCGGTCATGATTATGGATCATCACAGCTTGGACTTTCTAGGCTTAGGAGATCCTTCCACCTCAGCCTTCCAAGTAGCTGGGACTACAGGCAAATGCCACCATACCCAGCTGATTTTTTTGTGGAGATAAAGTCTTGCTCTGTTGTCTAGGCTGGTCTTGAACTCCTGGGCTTAAGCAATCCTCTCTCCTTGGCCTCCTGAAGTGCTAGCACGATAGGCATGAGCCACCGTGCCTGGCTGGTTGTTTTGATTTTTAAAGTGTGAGCCACTTGAACATGTGTCTTTATAAAACTGTATGGATATAGCTATAGGATAAATTCCTAGGTGTTATACCACCTTTAGTTTGTTTTTTTTCTCAGTTTACTTTGACTTACTTTGAACTAAATGCCAGAAGTAAAATACTCTCTCCTTATTCTAATACCTCTTCCTGGCTCCTCTAACATGCACATTGTAATCTTACCCAAACCTTACTTGAATATATTTGGCATATGAATAGACAGCACTGAATGAAATTAGACTTGGGTCTTGCTTGTCTGTTTTCCTCCTCATGTGCTTTTGAAATCTCTCTTCTTGATTTATTCACATGACAGAATTTTTCTGTCAGCACATGGACTCTGTAGGCTAGACATTCTAGGATAAAATTTTGTGTCTATTACTAAATGTGTGACCCAGAGTAAATAACCTTTGTTCTTTAGTTTTATCCTAAATAGAGTTAGAATAATAATGGTGTCAACCTCATAATGTCATTGTGAGTACTAAATGAGAAACAGACATGTAAAACACTTAGCACAGTATCTGGCTCTTTAAAGGTACACAATAAATATTAGCTGTTTTCCATATTATCCTCTTTGTCCCACTCCGACACAAAGCTCTTCTGTGTTTTTTTATGTACCTTCTGTTTGATTTCTGTATTCACAACTCTCATCATCCTGACTGTAAACTCCTTGAAGCCAGAAAGTGATTATTATTTATATTCCTATTAACTACCCCATAGTGCCTTGCACACAATTGTGCTTAATATTTATTGACTAAATATGTAGAATTTTTGAGGAGCAATCCTGAAACCAGTATTTATAAATACAAGTCTGGTTTTTAGCTGTATAATTTTTATCCTTGACCTGGTTGAAAACAAACTGTAATAATTACATTTCAGGAGATGACGCATTCATGGCCTCCCCCTCTAACGGCTATTCATACACCATGCAAAACAGAACCTTCCAAATTTCCTTTTCCAACTAAGGTAAGTAATAAAATGTGTCTTTGATACTATAAGAAAACTCTGAATGGCTTGACTAAAATCATATGAAATAAAAATTGTCTTGCCATTCCCATTCTAATGGGAGACAGACAATAAAAAAGAGAATAAATACATAAGTTCAGATAGTGACAATTGCTATGAAAATAAACAGGGTAATGGAATTGAGAGCATCTTGGATTGAGTGGTACTTAAGAAAACTTTGAAGGCAATCTAGGGAAGAGATTTAAAAGACATTGATATTTATTGTAAACTGTGGTGGAATTCTAGGCCACAGGTGGTAAGGGCTTGTCATTTTGTTTGAAGAATCCCTTTCCACAAGACATAGCAATCATACTTATGTCCTATGGGAAAAGGTTGCTCAGATAACAGTTCCAAGCTCATCTGAAATCAGCAGAGTGACCTTGCTTTTTTTTTTAACATTAATTTATACTTACATAAATAATACAAAAATATATTCTCCTTGTGAAAGTTTGACCAGGTCCCCTAGTAATGTCTATTTCCCAATTCTGCCCCCATCTCCCCAATTCCATCTCACCAGAGCTCCTTTCATATATACTTTTGCAAGTCTTTTTATATGCATTCACATACATGTATATGTAATTATCACATGTAAGCATTTTCTCATTTCTACACAGATACATTGCTCTGTATCTTTAATCAGTCAGTAATAGGTCTTGGCAACTTTCCATGTTAGTACATTAGAGGTATTTTATTTCTTTTAACTGCATCCAAAGTATAAATGTGTCCTAGTTCATTTCTCTTTGGTATGTAAGTTGTTACCAAGATTACATTTCTATAGACATTTCTTTAGTGGATATCTTTTTTCATACCTTCTTGTGTGCATATGATTTTCTTTAGGGTAAAAAGCAAAAAATGGAACTTTTAAGTATTTAGAATATATACTTAATATATATTCTCACAAGACAGTATTGAACAGCAGTCTTTTGAGTGAAAAATGACATTCCATTTTCTAAATTGCTAGTGAGGTTTGTCATCTTTACACGTGTCATCTGTTTGATTTCTTTGTGGTTGAATTTGCCTGTTCCCACTGCCCTTTGGCTTGTATCTTTTGCCTAATAAGTTTTAGGGGGTCTTCTTTTTTGTTTTGCATTTTGTTTGTTTGAATTCTGTATTGTAATAATTTCTTACACATGCTGCAAATATATCTCCCAGCTAGATTCTCTAGATCTAAGTTTTATGTTCTAGAGAATTTTAATTTTGATAAATGAAATATATCCTTCTTGGATAGACATATGGACTTCACAGCAACTTGGATGGATTTAGAGTCTGTCATACTCAGTGATCAAGGAACAGAGTACCATATGTTCTCACTCTTAGGCAGACCTTGAACAACTATAATACTATAAGAAAGGGGTTGGCAGTAGTGGGAAACTGCCAGGGGAGGAGGGTAGGATTGGCAGTTGAGGGAAACTGCCAGGGGAGGGAGGGGCACACCTCATCAACAAAGGTACCTGCATAATGAACATTTGTATACCTAACCCTGAATTGCACCCCCACGTCTTTAAAATAAAGGGAAAAAAAGAACCGAAAAGGGTTTTTAAAAAAAGAATTATACCCTTCTTTTCCTTTGTAGCTTTTGCTTTTTAATGTCTTGTTAAAGAAGACTTTTCTTTCTCTATGATCATAAACATACTCTTATTTTTCTTGTAAGTGGTTTTAGTTTTTTTCCCCAGGTTTGTTTTTAGCCTGACTTTTTATGAATGGTGAGACAAAGGTTTAACTTTCCTATTTATGTGTGCCATGTCACTCTTACTTTTTAAACCAACTATTTGCATATACCAGGATCCACCTGTATTTAATGTACAGTTTGAGTTTTGGTAGGTGTGTCAGTGTAACCACCACCATAATCAAGAATAACATTTCCATCTCCTCCAAATTCCTTCATGTTTCTTTGTAGTCCACCTCACCCCTACCACTGTCCCCATGCAGTTACTTATCTGTTTTATGTCACTGTAGATAAGTTTTGCTTTTTCTAGAATTTTGTGTAAATGGAATATGTATATCTTGTACTACTTTTATGTTTGCCTTTTGGTCAGCATATGCTTTCGTAATTCTTCCATGTTCATACTTGTATCAGTAGTTTTTCTTTTTTCCCAATTAGTATTGTATTATATGGAAATACCAAAATTTGTTTATTCATTCACTTGGTGAACCTTTTGGTTGTCCAGATTTAGGCTGTTAAGAATAAACTGTAAACCTTCATACATGTTGTGTGTAGACTTATATGTTATTGTTTTGGGGTTTTTTTCTTTATATTAGGTAAATATTGGGTCATATAGTAAAAAGTAGAATTGCTAGGTCATATGATAAGTACATGTTAAATTTTATTTGTTGGACCATTACCTTGCTAGACTCCGGTGTGGCCATTGCTCTTTGAGCTATGGCTGTTCCACGCTTCCTAGCTTTGGCCCCCTCCTCCACCTTGGGGAGGTGAATCTTCTCTCTCTCTCTCTTCTCTTTCTCTCTCTAATTTACTTTTATATAAACTATATTTTTAATCTAAGACATTTTTAAATTTATTTTTCTTTTTAAACACAGGTTCTCGCTCTGTCATGCAGGGTAGAGTGCAGTGGCACAATCATAACTCACGGTAACCTTGAGCTCTTGGGCTCAAGCAGTCCTTCTGCCCTAGCCTCCCCACTAGCTGGGACTACAGGGGCACACCACTACACCTGGTTAGTCTTTAAATTTTTATGTAGACACAAGGTCTTGTTGTGTTGCCCAGGCTAGTCTTGAACTTCTGGCCTCAAACGATCCTCTCACCTCTTTCTTCCAAAATCCTGGGATTGCAGGCATGAGCCAGCACACATAGCCATTATTTATTTATTTGTTTATATTTATATATTTTTTCGAGACTGGGGTCTCACTGTGTTGCTCAGGTTAGAGTGCAGTAGTGTGATCACTGCTCACTGCAACTCGAACTCTTGGGCTCATCAAATCCTCCTGCCTTAGCCTTGTAAGTATCTAGGATTACCAGCACAAGACACCACATCTGGCACTAAATTTATAATAAACTGAAAACAATTTTTCAAAGTGGTTGCACCACTATACTTCTACCTTCCCCCAACCCTAACCCCCGTCAACAGATGATAGTTCCAGTTGTTCTACATCTTTGTCTACATTGGTATTATCAGTTTGTTTAGTTTTTGCCATTTTACTGAGCATATAGTGATACATGTTGAGCATCCCTAATCTGAACATTTGAAATCTAAAATGCTCTAAAATCTGAAGCTTCCTGAGTGCTGACAGACACCACAAATTGAAAATTCTGTATCTGATCTCACGTGATAGGTCATGATCAAAACTTTGTTTCATATACAAAATTATTTAAAGCTAGATATAAAATTATCTTCAGGCTCTATGTATAAGGTGTATATGAAACATAAATGAATTTTGCGTTTAGATTTGGGTCCCATCTCCAAGATATATAATTTTAGATATATGTATATGTAGGTATATATGAAAATGTTGCAGAGTTCAAAAAATCTAAAGTTTGGAACATTTCTGATCCCAAGCAGTTTGGATAAGAATACCAAAATTGTATGCCATTTTGGTTTTACTTTTTATTTCCTTGGTCATGTGCTTATTAGCTGATCATTCTTTGTGAAGTGGCAGTTCAAATCTTTAGGCCCCCTCCTTTTTTTGTTAGGGGTGGGTGGAGCTCGTTTGAAGCTTTGCTTTCTGGTGCTTGTCTCTTAAAAAGAGTAGGGAAATATTTTCTGCATTTCTATTTTCTGAAATAGTTTGTGAAATATTAATTCTTCTTTGAATGTCTATTAGAATTCAGCAGTGGGCCAGGCACGGTGGCTCAGCCTGTAATCCCAGCACTTTGGGGGGGCCGAGGTGAGAGGATTGCCTGAGCCCATGGGTTCGAGACCAGCCTAGGTAACTTGGTGAGAGCTCGTCTCTACAATAAATCACAAAAACTAGCCGGATGTGGTGGTGTGCGTCTGTAGTTCCAGCTACTTGGAAGACTGAGGTGGAAGGATTGCCTAAGTCCAGCAGTGGCCATGAGTGTGCCTCTGCACTCCAGCCTGAGCGACAAGAGTGAGACTTCAACCCCCCCAAAAAAAAAAAAATTCATCAGTGAAGCTATCTAGTCTTATAGTGTTTATTATTGGAAAATTTTAAATTATAAAATCAAATTCAATTTTTTAAAAGATAAGGAGTTATTCAGATTTTCTGTTCCTTCTTGTGTCTGTTTTGATAATTTGCTAATTTCACATAAGTAGTCATAGTTATGGGAATAGAGTTATTTATAATATGTACTTAATCTTTTAATATAGTGAAGTTCTTTTAGTATTGATTTGTGTCTTTTTTTTTCCTTCCTTCTTCAATCTAGCTAGAGGTTTATCAGTTTCATTGGTGATTACCAAGAACTATCTTTTGGTTATTTTTTGTTTTCTATTTCTTTGATTTTTTTTACTCTTATTATTATCCTCTTTCTACTTATTTTGAGTTTCATTTGTTTTTCTTCTAACTTGTTTTTTAGTTGGGGTCTCACTCTATTGCCCAGGCTAAAATGCAGTGGCATGATCATAGCTCACCACAGCCTTAAACTCCTGGGCTCAAGTTATCCTCTTGCCTCAGCCTTTTGAGTAGCTGGGACTACAGGTGTGTACCGCCATCCCTGGCTAATTTTTAAATTGTTTTTGTAGAGACGAGGTCTTGCTATGTTGCCCAGGCTGGTCTTGAACTCCCGGACTCAAGCAATCCTCCTGTCTCAGTCTCTGAAAATGCTAGAACTACAAGTGTGAGACACTGAGCCCTACCTGACTTTTTTCTAACTTCTTAGTGTGGAATCTTAGATCATTGATGATAAACATTTCTTGTTTTATAACGTAAGTACTTGAAAGTATCATTTTCCACTTCATACACATCACACATGATCTATTTTTCTTACATTCAGTACATTTTCTAATTTCCTGTGTTTTCTCTTTGATCCATGGATTGTTTAGAAGTATGTGGTTTCATTTTCAAATATTTGGGAATTTTTCAGACATTGTTTTGTTATTGATTTCTAAGTTATTATGTATTTAATCTTTGCCAGAGACATATACTGTATAATTTCAGTGTTTTAAAATGATCTCTCTGGTAACTAGTTCATGTATACTAGACACAGTGTTTCTATATCTTATATCAACTTGGATGAGAGTACTTAGACCATCTGTATTTTTACTGACTTTCTGTCTACTTGTTTCATTAGTTACTGAGGTGAATGTTGGCATCTGTATCTGTATTTGTGACCCTGTCTTATTTCCTTCTTCAAAAAGTTTTGCCAGTTTTTGGTTCATGTATTTTGAAGCTTTGTCAGTAGATAATGTACACATTTAATATTGCTGTGTCTTACCTGGGCACGATGGCTCAAGCCTGTAGTCCTTGCTTCTCAGGAGGCTGAAGTGGGAGGATCCTTTGAGTCCAGGAGTTGAAGGCTGCAGTGAGCTATGACCACACCACTGTACTCCAGCCTGGGTGACAGAGTAAGACCTCCATCTCTAAAAGAAAAAATATTGAAATTAAAAATAAGATGTTATGTCTTTTTGATGAGTTGATTGTTTTTCCATTATACAATGACTTTCTTGATCTCTGCTGCTACTGGTTTTTCTGAAGTCTGCGTTAATATTCATTTTGCTTTCCAGCTTTCTTTTAATGTATTGTTAATCTGGCTTACCATTTTCCATTTTTTACTTTTAATCCGTCTGTACCATTTAAAGTAGATTTCTTATAGGCAGCATATAATTGGGTGTTCCTTTTTTATCTAGTCTGCCAGTCTTTGGTGTTTAATCTTGAAATGTTTCATTCATTTCCTTTTAATGTATTAATATTTTTGGATTTAAATGTACTGTTTTGCTATTTGTTTTCTGTGTTTCCCACCAGTTCCTTGTTTCTTTTCTCAGGATTCTTTTGGATTATATAACTTTTAAAAATATTCCATTTTCTCTCTTGTATCATTTAATACCTAAACCTCTATATTTTAGTTGTAAAATTAAAAGTTGATTTTATTTTGGAAGACTGAGCATAAATTCATTATTCTGCCTAATACCTTTTTTTTTTTTTTTTTTAAATAACGGATGTGATAGCTCACACCTGTAATCACAGCGATTTGAGAGGCCAATGCAGAAGAATTGCTTGAGGCCAGGAGTTTGAGACCAGCCTGAGAAGCATAGTAAAACTCTATCTCTATAAATAAAAAACTAAAAAATTAACTATGATTGTGCCACTACACTTCAGCCTGGACCACAGACCAAGACCCTGTCTCAAAAAAAAAAAGATATATATCATATCACTGGTTGTTAGTATATTCACAGAGTTACAAAACCATCAACCGCCACATTCATTTTAGAATATTTTTATCAACTCAGAATAAACACTGTAACCTTTAGCAGTCACCTTTCCATATCTTCCAAACCCTCCTTCCAATCTCTATAGAATTGCCTATTCTGGACATTTCATTATAAATGGAATTATATACTATATGACCTTTTGCAACTGGATTTTCGTTTAGCATGATGTTTTCAATATGTCAGTGTATCATTCCTTTTAATGACTGGATATATTCCATTGTATAAATATATCACATTATGCTCATCCATCAGTTGATGGATATTCTCTAGTTTTTGCCTATTATGGATAATGCTTCTACACTTAATGTAGAAGTGTTTGTGTGAACATACGTTTTCATTTCTCTTGATTATGTTCTTAGTAGTGAAATTGCTGGGTCATATGGTAATTCTATGTTTAATCATTGGAGGAACCGCAAGATGATTTCCAAAGTGACTGCTCTATTTTATGTTGCCACTAGCAGTATTTGGGTATTCTAATTTCACCGCATTCTGGTTGACTTGTTATCTTTCTTTTTTGATTATAGCCATTTTAGTGGGTGTGAAGTGGTATGTTATTGTGGTTTTGATTTGCATTTCCCTAATGGTTAACATGTTTAAGTATTCTTTTGTGTGCTTACTGACCTTTATATATCTTATTCAGGAAAATATTTATTCATTTATTTTGCTGATTTTTAAATTGTGATATTTGTCTTTTTATTATTGAGTTATAGGAGTTCTTTAGGATCCTAGAGAGCAGTCGCTTATCAAATGCTTGATTTGCAAAAATCTCCAATTGTTTGGGTTATCTTTTTTGCTTTCTTGATGGTGGTTCTTTGAAGCACAGAAGTTTTTAATTTTGATGAAGCTCAGCTTATTTTTATCTTTTTGTGTTGGGGGTCTCACTCTGTTGCCCAGGCTAGAGTGCAGTGGCAGGGATCACAGCTCACATCAGCCTCGACCTTCTGGGTTCAGGCCTTCCACCTTAGCCTCCTGAGTAGTTGGCATGTGCCTCCTTGCCCAGCTATTTTTAAATTTTTTGTAGAGACAAGGTCTCGCTTTGTTGTCCAGGCTGGTCTCAAACTCCTGGACTCAAGCAGTCCTCCTGCCTCAGTCTCCAGAGTACTGGGATTACAGTTGTGTTCCACCATACCCAGCAATATATCTACAGCGGTACCCCCCAAAATGTATATACGTTTTAAATACGATATTCACTCTAAGCATGGCATTAATAAAATGAATGCTAGTGTCACCATGCAACAGGCAGGACAGTCAAAGAAAATGGCGGAAGCGCGATGAGCAAACACCATACTACACATTGCCCCTGTAATTCAATTCAACTTCGAAAAGTAATACATAGATAACATCTCTTAAAAGAGTATACTTTTTTGGAACCTCCTTTTTTTAAATTGTTCTTGTTGCTTGTGTTTTTGATGTCATACCTAAGAAACCACTGCACAATTCAAGCTAACAAAGACACCTGTTTTCTTCTCAGTTTGATAATTTTAATTCTTACATTTGATCCATTTTGCATGAATTTTTGTCTATGGTATGAGATAGGGGTCCAGATTCATTGTTTTGTATGTGTATATCCAGTTGTCTCTATATCATTTGTTGAAAAGATGAATCTTTCTTCATTTAATTCTCTTAGCACCGTAGTTGAAATCAGGGTGTATTTCTGGACTTTCAGTTCTGTTTCATTGATCTGTGCTTTTTCTTATACTCATACTACACAGTATTTTTGTACTGTACTGTAGTACTGTAGTTCTGTAGTAGATTTTGAAATTGAAAAGCGTGAGACCTTCAGGTATAGGGGGGTGTGGGGGGGTTGCTGAAGGGTTTAAATTTACATTTCAGCATCACAATTATTTAAAATATATCATTTCACATGGAGTTAATTTCTTTATAACAGTATAACTTCATTTCTCTCCTATTCTCTGTGTTGTTATTATACATGTTAGTTATCTATGTGTTATAAACCTCAAGATATATTATTTAAAAATTTTTAAGCAGTCAAGCATCTTTTTTTTTTTTTCCCGAGTTGGAGTCTCATTCCATCGCCCAGGCCGGAGTACAGTGACATACTCACTGCCACCCCAGTTGTCAACCTGCTGATCTCAGGCGTTCCTTCCACCTTAGCCTTCCAAGTAACTGGAACTACAGGCACATGCTACCATGCCTGGCTAATTTTTTAATTTATTGTAGAAACGAGGTCTTGCCAAAGTGCCCAGTCTGTTCTCAAACCCATGGGCTTAGGCAATCCTCTCATCTCAACCTCTCAAAGTGCTGGGATTACAGGCTTGAGCCACCGCGCCTGGTCAAACATCTTTTAAATAGCTTTATTGAGGATTTAGTTGCCATTCAGTTAATGGCATATATTTAAAGTATACATTTTTATATGTTTTAACGTGCATTGATACCATTGAAACCTTCACCACAATCAAGATAATGAGCATATTAGTCACTACGAAAAGTTTCTTTATGCTCCTTTATAGTGCTGTGTTCCTTCTATTCGGTTTCTCCTATCTCTAGTCAACCATTAGTCTGATTTTTGTCAGATAGATTAGTTTATATTTCAAGAATTTTGTATAACTGGAATGTTGTCCTTTTTGTTTTGGCTTTTCCAATTAGCACACTTATTTTGAGATTCATTTATGTTGTTGCATGTATAGATCATTCTTTCGTATTACAAAGATTATATTCAGTGTTATTATTATACCCCAGTTTATCTATTAATGGACATTTAGGTTCCTTCCAGTTTTTGGCTATTAAAAATAAAGCTGATGTGAGTATTCGTGTACAAATCTTTGTATGAACATACACTTTTATTTCCATATAGTAAGTATTTGTGAATGGAGTGGTTGAGTATATGGTAGGTGTTTGTTTAATGTGTTTTTTTTTTAAACTGTTATACTGTTTTCCACAGTGGTTGAACTACCATATTCCTACAAACAGTATATGAGAGTTCCAGTTGTTCCACATCCTTACTGACGCTTGACATGGTCAGTCTTTTTAAATTTTAGCCTTCCAGCAGTATTACAGTGGTACCTTATTGTGATTTCTATTTACATTTCTCTAGTGACAAATGATGATGAGCATCTTTTCGTGTACTCCTTTGCCATCTATTTATCTTCTTTGTTGCTGTGTCTGTTTTAATCTTTTCCGTTTTTAATTCGATTGTTGTCTTCCTGTTACTGAGTTTGGAAGTTCATATTTTCTGGATACAACTTTATTATCGGATGTGTGATTTGGAAGTTTTTTCCCCCACTTTGTGGCTTGCCCTTTCATTCTCTTAATAGTGACTTTCCAAGAGTAGAAGTTAATTTTGATGAAGTCTGTTTTATCATTGGGGGGGGTAGAGAACTAAGCTACGGATGTGCAAGGGCATACAGAGTGGTAGAGCAGACATTGGAGACTCAGAATGGGGAAGAGTGTTGAGGGATAATTGCCTGTTGGCTACAGTGTGCACTATTTGAGTGATGAGTACACTAACAGCCCAGACTTCACCACAATACACTTCATCTTTGTAACAAAAAACTATTTGTACCCCTAAAGCTATTTAAATTTTAAGAAAAAAATTTTTTCTTTTATATATTATATTTTGGTATCTAAGAAATCTTTGCTTAACCCAAATTCTTTTATGTTTTTTCCTAGATTTTTAAAAAAATTTAAGCAGAGTCTCACTGTGTTGCCCAGGCTGGTCTCAAACTCCTGGGCTCAAGCATTCCTCCTGCTTCAGCCTCCTGATGAGTAGCTGGGACTACAGAAGCATGCCACCATGTTCGGCTTTCCTAGACCTTTTATAGTTTTAGATCTGATTTAAAAAAAATTTTTATAGCTCTTTGCATTTTCACAATAATTTTAATATGAATTTCATGATCAGCCTGTCAATTTCCACATAAAAGCCTTCAGGGATTTTTGTTGTTGTTCATTCCTTGTTGTTCATTCCTTCTCCCACATATGGGATTTTGTTCTGGATTACATTGGATCTATGGATCAGTTTGGGGGAGAATTGACTTTTTTTTTTTTTTTTTTAAGTCAGGGTCTCACTCTGTCACCCAGGCTGGAGTGCAGTGGCATGATCTCAGCTCACTGTAGCCTCGACCTCTTGGGTTCAGGCAATCCTTCTACCTCAGCCTCCCAGGTAGCTGGAACTACAGTTGTGTGCTCCCATTCCTGGCACATTAAAAAAAAATTTTTTTTGTACAGGTGAAGTCTCACTATGTTACTTGAACTCCTGGGCTCAAGTGGTTCTCCTGTCTCAGCCTTCCACAGTGCTGGGATTATAGGCTGAGTCACCATGCCTGACAAAGAATTGACATCTTAACAGTATTGCATTTTCTGACCCAGGAACCCCTATTTCTCTCTATTTAGGTCTAATTTTATTTCTTTCAGAAATGCTTTGTGGCCTCAGTGTATAGATCTTGTAAATCTTTTATCAGAGTTATCTTTAAGTGCTTGCTTTTTTTTAATGTTGTTATAAGTTGAATTTTATACAAAAATTTTTTTTTTTTTTTTTTTTGAGTTGGAGTCTCACTCTGTCGCCCAGACTGGAGTGCAGTGGCCGCTCCCAGCCACCGCAGCCTCGGCCTGCTGGGCTCCACCGATCCTTCCACCTCAGCCTTCCGGGTAGCCGGAATTACAGGCATGCGCCACCACACCCAGCTGATTTTTTGATTTATTGTAGAGATGAGGTCTCGCTGCCCAGGCGGGTCTCGAACCCGCGGGCTCAGGCAATTCACTCGCCTCAGCCTCCCAAAGGCGCGGGATTACAGGCTGAGCCACCTAGCCCGGCTTATACAAAATTTTAGTACCTAATTTTTCCATGGTAGGTCATAGAAATGCATCTGATTTATACTTTTGTTTTATCTTGCAACCTTACTTAATTTTAATAGCATTTTGTAGCTACCATAAAATTTTCTACTTAGATGATCATGTCATCTTTGAAGAAAATATTACAGTATTTGTTTCAGGCCAGATGTCTTATTTCATATTCTTGCTTTGTTGCACTAGCTAAAACCTCTAGTATAGTGTTGAATGAAAGTTGTAAGATTAGCTAGTCTTGACTTATTTTTGATCATAGAAGGGAAAGCATTCAGTTTTCAACAATAAGTGTGATGTTAACTGGGCTTTTTGTGGATGTCATTTATTAAGTTGAGAAAGTCCCTTTCTATTCTTATGTAACTAAGAGTTCTTATTAGTAATAAATTTTAGATTTTGTTGGATACTTTTTAAAAAATCAATTGATATGGGCTGGGTGTGGTGGCTAATGCCTGTAATCCCGACACTTTGGGAGGCCAAAGCAGGAGGATCACTTCAGGCCAGAAATCTGAGACTAGCCAAGGCAACATAGTGAGACCTCGTCAATATTAAAAAAAAAAAATAAAAATAGCTGAGCATGGTGGCACATGCCTGTAGTCCCAGCTACTAGTCCCAGCTACTTGGGAGGCTGTGGTGGGAAGATCAGTTGGGCCCAAGAGTTCGAGGCTGCAGTGAGCCCTGATCGTGCCACTGCACTCCAGCTTGGGTGACAGAGTGCAACCCCAACTGAAAAAACAAAGCAAAACTATTGATATAAGATTTTCTCTTTTTGGTTTTTAGTGAATAACATTGGTTATTTATTTATTTTTTTTTTCTTGAGTTGAGGCCTCACTTTGATGCCCAGGCTTGAGTGCAGTGGCAGGATCACAGCTCACCGCAGCCTCATATTCCTGGGCTCAAGCAGTCCTTCTGCCTTGGCTTCCCACTGTGCTAGGATTAGGCATGAGCCACTTTGCCTGGCCAACACTGGTTAATTTTTCAATGTTAAATCAATATTTCATGCCTAATATAAGCACCACTTGGTCATTATGTATTTTATATCGTGTTGAATTTTATTTTATTATTTTTTAAATTTTGACTTGATTTCTCTCCCCCCTCCCCTTTTTTTGTTTTAAAGATATGGGGTACAATTCAGGGTTAGGTATACAAATTATCATTATGCAGGTACCCTTGTTGATGAGGTATACCCCCCCTTCCCCAGACAGATTCCCACTACTGCTGATCCCACTTCCCCTGCCCCTCCCGGCAATTTCCCATGACTGCCAATCCTTTTCTTATAGTATTATGATAATTGGTAAGAGTTCACTTATGAGTGAGAACATATGATACTCAGTTTTTTGTTTCTTTGAAAGATCACTCAGTATTATAGACTCTAAGTCCATCCAGGTTGCTGTGAAGTTCATTTTGTTCTTCTTTATGGCTGTATAATATTCCATCGTGTATGTGTACCACATTTTTAAAATCTAGTTCTCTTTTGATGGGCAGCACAGTTGGCTCCATGTTCTTGCTACTGTGAACAGTGCTGCAATAAACATACATGTGCAGGTATCTTTTTTATAGAGTGATTTGAGTTCTTCCAGGTATATTCCCAGTAGGAGGATTGCGGGGTCGTATGGAGGGTTGATTTTTAGATCTTTTAGAAATCGCCACAGTATTTTCCACAGAGGCTGTACTAGTTTACACTCTCACCAACAGCGCAGAAGTGTTCCCTTTACATCCTCTCCAGCATCTGTTGTTTTTGAGTTATTGATGATAGCCATCCTGACTGGAGTTAGGTGGTATCTTAGAGTAGGTTTAATTTGCATTTCTTTGATGACTAGTGAGGCTGAGCATTTTTTCATGTTTCTGTTGACTGCTTGCAATGTCTTCTTTTGAGAACTGTCTATTCATGTCTTTTGCCCACTTTGTAATGGGGCTGTTTGTTTTTTTTTTGGCCTGTTTGAGTTCCTTGAAGATCCTAGATCATATGCCTTTGTCAGACATACAGTTGACAATTATTTTTTCCCAGTCTGTGGGCTGTCTCTCCACTCTCTTGATGTTTTCTTTAGCTCTGCAGAAGCTTGTCAGTTTGATGAAGTCCCACTTGTCTATCATATCTCTTATGGCATGGGCACTTGGAGTTTTGATCAGGAAGAATTTTATTTTTTTAAAAAAAGTTTGGTTTTTTTTGTTTTTTTGAGTCAGAGTCTCACTCTGTTGTCTAGGCTGGCGTGACTCAGTCACTGCAACCTCAACCTTCTAGGCTCAGGTGATCCTTTCGCCTTCAGCCTCCTGAGTAGTTGGAACTACAGGTGCACACTACCATGCCCAGCTAACTTTTTGATTTATTGTAGAAACAAGGTCCTGCCAGGTTACCCAGGCTGATCTTGAACCTCTGGGCTCAGGCAATACTTTGACCTCCGTCCTCCAAAGTGCTGGGATTATAGGCATGAACCACTGTGCCCAGTTGATTTTTAGAATTTTATTTTTTTAATATTTTTTATTATGATGTTGTGGGGTACAGTTAAGGGTTAGGTTAGAATTTTTTTTTAGAATTTTTGCATCTATGTTTCTGAGGGATCTTGGTCTATAATTTTTCTCTTGTTATATCTTTACCTGGTTTTGGTATCAAAGTAATGCTGGCCTTATAGAATGAGTTGGGATATAACATCTTCCTTTTCCATTTTTTGGAATAATTTGCATGGAAGTGATATGTTTATTATAATTCACCTCTAGGTGTGAGCATTCTTTGTGAAATGGTTTTTAAGTGAAAAATTGATTTTAAAAAATAACTATACTGCTATTTATATTACTGCTTTTTCCTTGAATGAATTTTGGTTTTTATTATCTTCCTTTCTCTTTTTTTTAAGTTGAAGTCTCACTCTGTTGCCCAGGCTGGAGTGCAGTGGCACACTCATGGCCACCCCAGCGTAAACTTGCTGGACTCTGGCTATCCTTCCACTTCAACCTTCCAAGTAGCCAGAGCGACAAACGCATGCTACCATGCCTGGCGAAATTTTGATTTGTTGTAGAGATGAGGTCTCATCAAGTTGCCACGGCTGGTCTTGAACCCGTAGGCTCAGGCAATCCACTCGCCTTGGCCTTCCAAAGTGCTGGGATTACAGGCTGAACCACCGAGCCTGGCCTGGTTTTTGTATCTTTCAAGAAATTTGTCCATTTTACTTTTGAATAGCCAAAGTTAACAAATTTGTTGGTATTAGTTTTTCATAATATTCCTTTGTGCATAACAGATCCCTTAGTATTTGATAGGACTTCTCTTATTTCTGATACTGGTAATTTGTTTCTTCTCTGTGTTTTTTGTGGTTGCTCTGGCTAGATGTTGTCTGTTTTGATCTTCTCAGAGAACTGCATTTTTTGTCTCTCTCTCTTTTTTTTTAATTGCATTGATTCCCACCTTAATCTTTTACTTTTCTGCTAACTTTTGGTTTAAATTTGTTTTTTCTTTTTTAACAATTTCTTGAGGTGGAAGCTAAGTCAATGAATTGAGACTTTTCTTATGTTCTGATACAGGCTTTAGGTACTAAAACATCTTTCTTTGTAATGCTTTATCCTCATTTCACAAATTTCAGTGTAATGTTTGTTTTTGTTCAGTTCAAAATGCCTTCTTATTTGTTTTTTGGTTCCTTCTTTAATTTGTGGATTATTTATCAGTATGTTTATTCACAAATACTTGGAGATATTCCGCATATTTTTTGTTATTGATTTGTGGTATGATTAATTGTGGTCAGAAAGCATACTTTGTATGATTCAAATTCCTTTATATTTATTGAGACTTATTTCATGGCCCAGAATGTTCTCTTTTTTGGTAAATGTTTTTGTGTACACTTAAAAGAATGTGTATTCTGTTGTTTAGTTTAGTACAGTGTCTTCTTAGGTAAGGTTGGTTTATAGTGTTAAACAAATGTTCTGTATTCTTACTCATTTTAATTTTATTCTATCAATGGTCAATTATTTAAAGCTAATTTCTAGCTATAATTCTGGATTTGTGTTTTTGTCCTTGCTTCATTTCATCATGCTTTTTCAAACTCTGTTTTCAGGTACATACAAACTTAGGATTGTTATTGACCCTTGATAAACTGACCCTTTATCATTATGAAATGACCCCTTTTATCCTGATAATATTTTTTGCTATATAATTTGCTTTCTCTAATATTACATCTGTAGCTTTCTTTTAACTAAGGTTAGCATTGTATGCCTTTTTACAAATCTCTTACTTTGGTCTGTTTGTGTCCTTATATTTAAAATGTTTTTCTTGTAGGTAGCATATAATTTTGTTGAGCTTTTAAAATACAATCTGATGAGCCGAGCTCGGTGGCTCAGCCTGTAATCCCGTGCTTTGGGAGGCTGAGGTGAGTGAATT
>NW_007246675.1:488970-490044 GCF_000164805.1 Carlito syrichta | reverse complement strand
CGGGTTTGAGACCCGCCTGGGCAACTTGGCAAGACCTCTTCTCTACAATAAATCAAAAAAATTAGCCGGGTGTGGTAGCGCACGCCTGTAGTTCCAGCCACTTGAAAGGTTGAGGCGGAAGGATCGCCGGAGCCCAGGAGGTCGAGGCTGCGGTGGCCGGGAGCGGCCACTGCACTCCAGTCTGGGCGACTGAGTGAGACTCCAACTCAAAAAAAATCAAATAAATAAATAAATACAATCTGACATTCTCTGTTCTTTAATTGGAATGTTTAGACTATTTATGCTTAATGTGATTATTTATGTAGTTGAGTTTTAACTCTACCATCTTTTTAATTTTATTTCTTGTTTTATCAGGTCTTTTTTTTTTTTTTTTTTTTTTTTTTTTGAGTAGGAGTCCACTTTGTCCCCCAGGCTGGAGTACTCATGGCCATGCTCATGGCCACCGCAGCCTCTACCTGCTAGGCTCATGTGATCCTTCTACCTTGGCCTTTCAAATAGCTGGAACCACAGGAGCATGCTACCACTCCTGGGTAGTTCTTTGATTCATTGTAGAGATGAGGTCTTACCAAGTTGCCCAAGCTGGTCCCAAATTGCAGGGCAGTCCTTTCACTTCTGCCTCCCAAAGTGCTGGGATTGCAGGTATGAGCCACCATGCCTGGCAGCTGTAACTGTTGTGTTATTTAGTGTTTGCTTCAGAGCTTAATGTTTCCTGAACTTATCAAAGACTATCTTCAAGTAAAATATAGCATCCTTTTCTATTATATAATAACCTGTAATCATTTTGCTTGCATTTCTCCCCTCCTAACACCTATATTAGTGTTGCATAAATTTTACTTCTATATAAGGTATAAGTGTCACAATATTGTTACCATTGTTTATTTAAACAGTCTATTATCTTTTAAAGAAATTGAAATAATAGAGGACAAAAAGCTTAAAAAAAGATTTCCTTCCGCCTCAGCCTTCTGAGTAGCTGGAATTACAGGCACGCGCTACCACACCCGGCTGATTTTTTGATTTATTGTAGGGATGAGGTCTCACTGCCCAGGCGGGTCTTGAACCCACGGGCTCAGGCAA